>NC_048300.1:18813125-18913036 GCF_013100865.1 Trachemys scripta elegans
GTAGCCGTGTTAGTCTGTATCTACAAAAACAACAAGGAGTCTGGTGGCACCTTAAAGACTTCGAATGCATCCGAAGAAGTGAGGTTTTTACCCACGAAAGCTTATGCCCAAATAAATCTGTTAGTCTTTAAGGTGCCACCAGACTCCTTGTTGTTTTTGTAGATACAGACTAACACGGCTACCCCCTGATACTTCACTCATTTGAATCATTCCGTGGGCTTCATTTTCAATAGGGCCACCTCTCAAGCCATCCTATGGAAAGGAACTGGGAAGTGGCGTGTTCTGCAGTTCAATGGCTCAATGATAGCTGTGAGCAGCTGTTGTATAAATGTTTGATTTTGGACTCCAAACATTCACTTCCAAGCACTGATAAAAACACTGTAGTCATGGACAAATCAAAAAAGGGAAAAAAGGTCCAAAAATGTATCCAGGGTCCTTTGCTCAAGAAACCAGGCTTTACTAGTTAGATTTCCACTTTCTGCTAGTTTTGATTGGGTCAAAACTAATGTTAGAACAGTATTCTTTTTTATGGTGTCCATCTCTGCTGCAATATCACTGGTTTCAGTGGTGCTACCAAGGGATGAATTCAGTTCATGGTATTTTGATACCTTCCCTTCTGGACACAATTGTAGCCAAGAAGTACACAGGTACAAGAAGACTTTTAAAAAAATTAACCATATGGTTCTTCAAAAAAAAGCTTCAGGGTTTATTCTTCTGACAATTTGGCAAAGATCCCATTTGGTTTTTCGATTCCTAGTTTAAAGAAAATGGGCCAAATCCATCTCTATCATAACAGCATGGAAGTTAATGGAGTTACATCAGGGATGATATTGACCCAATAACTTTCTATTAAAAAAAAAAAAGCTGTTTTGCAAACTTTATCCAGGATCACTAAGTGCAATGGGCCTGATTCACCCTTGCATAACTCCATTTCTTTGCTGCTGCAACACCACTCAAATCAACTAGTAGAACCAGTGTAAGACAGTACGGCAGCAGGCTTGTCATATACAGAACTCTTCACTTAATCAGGTTATCAACTTAATCAGGATGCTTCCCAAGGAACCAAATTAAGTCTAATGACATTGAGTTGCAAGGACTGCTGCTTAATTGGGATGGTAATTCTGCTTTTGTTAATTGGGATGCTTGCAGGTGATTAAATGGTACTGAACTAGGTATAGACGATCTTTGCAATGCTCAGAGACTCAGAGAGATTTGTCTCCCCTCAAAAGACCTCTGTCAACAATGGTTCACCAAATCAAAACTTCTTTAATACTCCTTCTAGGCTCTTTCGGACATTATTGTAGAATCATAGAGATGTAGGGCTGGAAGGGATCTCAAGAAGTCCTCTAGTTCACCCCCATCCCCTGCACTGAGACAGGACCTAGACCATCCTTGACAGGTGTTTGTCTAACCTGTTCTTAAAAACCTCCAATGATGGATATTCCACAAATTCCCCCGGTAATCTATTCCAGGGCTTAACTATCCTTACAGTTTGAACGTTTTTCCTAATATCTAACCAAAATCTCCCTTTCAGGTCCTTTCTTAGTCTTCTTTTTTTCAAGACTAAACATGCCCATCTAGTTTTGTTAACCTTTCCTCATAGGTCAGGTTTTCCAAAGCTCTTATTGTTTTTTGTTGCTCTCCTCTGGACTTCCTCCAGTTTATCCACATCTTTCTTAAAGTGCAGTGCCCAAAACGGGGCACAGTATTCCAGCTGTACAACACTCTTGTTAATATACCCCAGAATGATAGTAGTCTTTTTTGCAACTGCATCACATTGTTGGCTTATATTCAATTAGTGATCCACTATAACCCCCAGATCCTTTTCAGCAGTACTACTGCCTAGCTAGTTATGCCCCATTTTATATTTGTGCATTTGATTTTTCCTTCTTAAGTCACTTTTTGAATTTGATCTTGTTGATTTCAGACCAATTCGTCAAGGTTGTTTTCAATTCTAATCCTGTCCTTGCAGCCCCTCTCCAGCTCAGTGTCATCTACAAATGTTATGAGCATACTCTCCACTCCGTTATCCAAGTCATTAATGAAAATATTGACTAGTATCAGATCCAGGACAGTCCCCCGTGAGACCTCACTAGATTTGTCCTCCCAGTCTGACAGTGACCCGTTGATCACTACTCTTTGTGTATAGTCTTTCACCCAGTTTCATCTAGAGTTGTTGGAATTTCAATCTTTTCAAGGTTCCTTTCACTGGATTCCTCAAATTCAACTAGATTTGGGGCTCTCATTGGCAAAATAAAATTACATATATATAATATATATATCCACAATCTGTTTGGGGAGGCTTAGCCTCCCCTGGCCTCTTATACCCAACAGCCATGATATATATATATATATATATATGATGCGATGCACCTCCCTTTGGAGGCGTGCCACCGACCTGCTGCCTTTGGAGTGCCGCTGCCGAAAGGGCGCCTGGNATATATATATATATATATATATATATATATATATGATGCGATGCACCTCCCTTTGGAGGCGTGCCGCCGACCTGCTGCCTTTGGAGTGCCGCTGCCGAAAGGGCGCCTGGGCCGTGGCCCCACCCAGGCCCCACCCTTAGGCCCTGCTCCCACATCCTGCTCTTCCCCTGTGCCCCCTCCTCCCGCTGTGCTGATGCTGGACTCTGGAGCAACTCATTTAAGGGGTGCCAGAATGGGGGGGAGCAGGGCCCTCTACCCATCACTTTTAAAAGTGGAAGGGCTAGATAAGACGCCAGCATTATGCTCTGTACAGTGGGTGCGACATTCCCTCCCTTCCAAGCTGCTGCAGGACTGGATCACTCAGTGTGTGGCAGGAACCATGCTGTCCTCAGGGCAGAGCCGGCTCCAGGCACCAGCCCACCAAGCTTGTGCTTGGGGCGGCACCTGGAGAGGGGCGGCGCAGTGCTCTGGCTCCGGCCGCAGGGGAGAGCGGGGCCACGGCCGGGACTCGCTGACCTCCCCCCGGCGCTCTGGCCGCCGGGGAGAGCGGAGCCGCGGCGGGCTCGCCGCCCACCCCCCGGCGCTCTGGCCGCCCTCCCCTACCCCGCTGGGGGGTGGGGAGGGCGGCCAGAGGCTTTTTTGCCTGGGGCGGCAAAAAAGCCAGAGCCAGCCCTGCTTCAGGGCCAGTGCCAGCTAAGTCAGGCAGGCAATGGCCAAGAGGATCCCCTGCCACCTCCACCTGGTCCAGAGCCCATCAGAGGGTTCTGGTAAGCAGCAGGAGGCAATTAGGAGTGCCTGAGGGCAGCAAATGCCCCCCTCCCCCAAGATTTGGACTTGTTCAGAGTTCCACGGGGTGGGGGGGCGGAGAGATATGAGTGGGGGGGGGGTTGGAGGAAGGGGAAAAGAGGCATGAACAGCAGGCGGGGGCCTCGGGGGAGGGGGTGAAGAGGCACAAGTGGCAGGCGGGGAGCACTCAGGGGAGGGGGTGAAGAGGCATGAGTGGTGGGTGCGGAGGTTCAGGGGAGGGAGCCGAGCGGGAACAGGGCCTGGGGCAGAGTGGGGGTGGAGCAGTGGGAAAGGCCACGGTTCAGGTGCCGGTGGCGCCCCACTTCTAGGGAACTTCTGGTGCTTATGCCCAGGGTCCCCAAATGCAGGAGTCACACGCCGCCCATGGGTATGTTGAATTCCTTGGGGCTGCCTGCCTCACCTGTTAGGCGGATGCACTGTTGGGGGAAGCGCTCTTCTTGTGCAAACTGGTTAAAAGCCAAGAAGGATTGCAATCCCTCTGTTCCAGGAGAGCAGGGATTGCTCTCGCCCTACTTCTCATGGAGGTGTGTGATGCCCTGACTGGGAGAAGGAGGGACAAATAGGAAGTGGGATGGTGGCATTGCCTGCCATTTATCAGGTAGCACAGTTACGTGTCCATGCATGGCATTTTTTTGACCACCTCAGAACCCAGAAAAAGGGCAAGATGTTCAAAAGAGCCTTCATCTGAATAGCAGAACATGTTGCCTGTATATAGGAATATGTCAAAAAAACAGGATGTATATTTTGCCTTGAAATTGTCTAATTTTTCAGTGAAAACACTGAAAGCATTTTTGGGTTTTTTTGTTTTTTTTTTTAGTTTGATACCCTTTTTCCCCTTCTCTCCTCTTTTTTATATTTTCCTACTTTTTTCCATTTTGCCACTGGAAAAAAAAGGGAATGGGGAAGTGGGGGAAGGGGATACAAACAATAATTGTAAACATGTAAAGTAATATATTTTTGTTTTCAGTTTTGAAAAATGAAAATGTTAGTTTTGTGAAAACCAAAAATTGTTTGTATTTGTTTTGGGTTTTTTATTAAAAAATCCTCTGCTTTTTTAAAAATAAATTTTGCCATGAAAATATTTTTTTAGGGGGATGCGGAAAGACAAATTTTGGTCTAAAATATGTTTAGAAGGAAAAATTTCAATCAGCACCAGTAATAGTATACATTCCACTTAATGAAGAATTGTTTTTATCAGGGAATCCACTTAACTGGAATGTCTCCCAGGAACAGATTTAGCTAGGTGATACTGAATGGCAATGACTGTTTCTTTATTGGGATAGTATTCGCAAAAATGTTGCTTACTGGAGAGGCATTCAGCTGTGGTTAAGGGGTACGTAATGATGTGAATATTGCTGGTGTAGAAGTTGGTGTCTAGGCCCTGGTGTATTTTCACACAGAATTTTCCTGCTGAAGATGATTTAAACATAAAACTCAGCTAATAACACTTTTATTCTTATATTTTGATTCCATATGGAATTAAATTTTATTTTGAATTTGTTTAAATTGTTAGGGTTTTAATAATGGACTCTTGCCTTGGGCTCTAATTAGCCAAAGGACTTCAATACATGTTTAACTTTAAACACGAGTAGTCCCATTCAAATCAATGGAACTCCTCATGTGGTTAAAGTTAAGTAAGGGTGCTTATATGCTTTGCAGAATCAGGGCCTCAGCTGGGCCAAGAGATCATTCACTGGTGCATCTGATTAAGATGAATTTACTCTGTATTTCTTTGCCCTCAACATATTTGTTCCTATTTTATTTCAGAGTAAAGAAGGATCAGCAGTTGTTCAGATCACGATCTGGATCTATATATTTCCTGAATATGTGGATTTTAGGTTATGTGGTTTTGGATCCATCTATAGTTTTGAAATGACAATATCATAGATACAAATTCAGAAATAACAAAAACAGCCCCCAGATGATAAAATGGATGTCATTTGAGCTTCTGTAGGAAACTACAACCAGAAGCAAACAAAATCTCCAAATCACCCTTCCTTTTCACAGCTGTGATCTCCTTTTTCCTTGTAACACGACACTTGCTCCACACGGGTGTTGATCTGCAGCCTTATAAAAGACATTTTTTTGTTTGTCGACAACATGATCTCACATGTATTTGTGTGTGTTACCTGGTTATCATGGTAACCACAACCATTGCATCTCTGAATGAAATTCTTTTGATACATTAATCATATTTGACAATTGTTTCATTGTTAGTTAAATGTGACAACCCACATGTATTTAATCAAAATGTATTTGTGCAGGATGGGCTAGTAAGTGCATTTGGATACTTTGACTTTCTGTTTGTTGCTGTGTTTTTCTTTTGTCATGCAGTATGTACATCATGAATCAGGGCATACAACCTCCCCACATCTATTTGTTTTCATATATTCTGACCTTTACCATATGCTATGAAGGATAGCCCAGTATTACCTCTCAGTGTTTAACCTGTTTATTCCTGACGCATTTTGCCCCATTGTATTATAAGCTTTGCTAAAGGAATGAAGAATGTATGTGTGAAGGGGGAGGGGAAATTTGTCATCGTGTTTACCGTCAAGAAACAAATACCTGATTGTAGAAATACCCTTGATATGACAGTTGAGAAGGTGAAACCATAATGGGTTGACTTTAAAATGCTGCAAGATGCAATAGATTTTCACTTTTAGGCCTGGCACAGAGCTTCACACGGCCAGACCTCTGCCCTTGGAAAAAGCTCCCTTGATTTCAGTCCACCCACGTGGTACTCCATGCAGGCCCTCCCACATAGAGTAGGCCTGGTCTGTTTCTAAAGCCACAGATTTTTTGTTCTCCAGTTTCTACTGTGGCTCTTGATAGTCTCAATGGAATTCCACCCCCATCCCTCCACTCCCAGTCTCGCTATGCTGCAGGGAGATGTGATAACAGAATTGCAATAATAACTGCTCCCCACAAAATCCTCTGATCTGGTGAGAGATACCAAAACGGCATCACTGCAACTGTGTTTGCTGTGCATTGCAACCAGCTATGTGAAATGATCTAGCCAGCTCTCTCTGTCTCTCCACTTAAGCTTGCCTCTGTTTTGCATTATGTAAGGTGGACGCAGACTTGCATAGCAGTTGCTGGCAAGCCCAGCAAGATGAACCCCCTATTACCCGTTACAAAATACAATAAATAAATTCTAATAAATATATGTTCAAATCAAAACCATTTTGAGCTGCTTAACTGAGTGCATATCTAGTCCTTTATACACATATTTGTACAAAGTGTTGCCTGTAATTTTAAAGATGCTTGCCTCCGGGAGGTTTCGTTTTTCCATTGAAGTCCCCTTGATTTACTGTACGCAATATGTTACAGCTTCCTTATTTGCTCCTTTGGGACAGTTACTGACAGTAAATCTCTATTAAAATATTCTTCCATATGGTTGCATGAAAATTTTATTGCAGTGAGCCTGAGGCTGAAGGTCACAGCTGAGTAGCTGCAGTTAAGTATTGCAGTCTATGGACTCTGAGGTACATCTGTTCAGGGAGCTGGAGTAAAATTAGAATTTTACTGTCAATAGCAGTTCTCCAAAACTAGTTCCATTTGTTTACTGTTGCAGGCCCATACCAAGGCAATACTATCTATATATGTGTCACTGGGTATTGTGGCTACATGATTTAGTTCTTAAGATCCAATCCAGAAATTACAAAATCTGGAGGTCACTGGAGAGAGTCCCTAATGTATATTTCATTTACGATACATGAAAATTTAATTTTCTCTCACATGATTTGACTCTATTGCTTGCTTACATGGTTTTTGGCATTGACTTCATTGTTCATCAAAATGTTTTCTGGGCAGGATATCATACGAACTTTGGTATCATTTATAAAGTATTATTTTTAATCAACTACATAAGAGTGAATAGCCAGATACATGAGCATCATGCTATTACCCACAGAACTGTATTGGAAATGAGAGAATGCCATGCCAGCTGGCGGCGTGTTTGGATGCTGTTATTCTGCTGGGCAGTAGGTCACCCTCATGTTGTAGTGGTGCCCACTATTTGTACAACTTGGAGAGATGTTTGAAAACATGTTCCATTGTGGGGGACCACAGAGTATCAGGGTGTTATATTGTTCTAAACATTACATTTAGCAATTGACATTGGGGTCAGCCAAATGTTAATCTACAGCTTGTATTCGCTTGAAATAAAAAAGAAAACATCCAGGCATATTTCTAAGCCCATCTTGTTTAGCAACACGACATCCATCAGAATGGCTCTGAGCCAGGCCAGGCCTTTCCAATGTGTAGCGTAATTAGGAATTTCTGAAAGAGAAATCAAACCTAAAATGCATCTGTGATTTTAACCTACATTAACGGCATTTTTTTAAAAGGTTACAACATCCACTTTGATGGCCTGGTGGAGTACTGCCAGCTGAGAGATCTGAGAAGGTCAGGAGCAGACTGAGTTTTTGCAATACTAAAGCAAGTTATAGAGATGCAGTAATTTGGAGAACAATCAACACAGTATCAGTCCCTCAGAGTCCTGTAGGGGAGATATCATAGAGTGGGGGATTGCCTGTGGAACTCTTGGACAGAGTTAGGGGTTTGAATTGCAGCCACTTAGAGGAGGGGATAACATTGGCGGGAGGAGGAAAGGATGGAGAGAATATAATTAGTATGCTCTTCCCACCATGCAAGTTGCATAATCCTTTCAATTAGTGCTATGAAATAATTTTCTGGGTACTCAGACATGCTGTCCTTTTAAGATCACCCTATTATCTGTTGCTGTGTTAATGTCATTTCTTGTTCCATTCCAAACTGTTTGATAACCCTTTTATACTGCATGTATCATCTCAGATTTTAAAATGTGGCATGTTTGTTACACAGTACTGTGTAGTCACAGCACAGTCTTTTTTGATACAAGGATTTCACAGTTACCTTGTGGGTAATGATGGCCGCACCTTTCGTGTAATATCTCTTGCTAGATAAACGTATGTACATTAATCTGTTTATCTACAGTGCATGGACTCCCCAGTGCATGGTATATATGGAAAACTTTTAATGTGCTGGAATTTGGATTTTCAGACCTGCTAATATTGGCTTACTTAAGAAGTGAGGCAAAAAGCTCATTTAACAGTTAAACACCATAGTCAGACCATCCATCTCTTGTGAGAACAGAACGAGCTAGAGCAGCGGTTATCAAACTGTGGCTCAGGACCCCAAAGTGGGTCGTGACCCCATTTTAATGGGGTCGCCAGGGCTGGCTTAGACTTGCTGGGGCCCATGGCCATAGCCAAAGCCCAAGCCCGAGGCCTTCAGCCCTGGGCAAAGGGGCTAAGGTTACAGGCCCCCTGCCTGGGGCTGAAGCCGTTGGGCTTCGGCTTTGGCCCCCCCCTCAGCATGGGGCAGTGGGGCTTTGTCCCCCCCCCCCCCACCGCACCCCTAGGATGGTGGGGCTTGGGCAGGATCCGGCTTCAGTCCCCCCTTACTGGGGTCCTGTAGTAATTTTTGTTGTCAGAAGGGGGTGGCGGTGCAATGAAGTTTGAGAACCCCTGAGCTAGAGCCTAAGGAATGAGAATATGGGTCCCCCCTATTTCTGATGGCCATGTTTTAAGAGCTATTTGTCTTGATGTGTGATCAAACAATAAAAGACGTTTGGGGAACTTGTGATCAATTGTCTCATAATATGTGACAGAACTTGTGAGACTAACAAAAATAGAAGGGGCTTTCCTAAGCAATTTCTCAAGTACAAGCAACCTCTGCTATATCAGTGATCTTTTGCATTATGCACATTAAACAACTCAGCACA
Organism: Trachemys scripta elegans; assembly: GCF_013100865.1. Taxonomy (NCBI): domain Eukaryota; kingdom Metazoa; phylum Chordata; order Testudines; family Emydidae; genus Trachemys; species Trachemys scripta. The sequence continues at coordinate 18,822,141 of NC_048300.1, forward strand.
GTATTTTGCACTCAAGACTGCTACCCGGGTTTTATGTGTAAGTGCTAATACTAATTGGATGTGTTTTGGTCCCTACTTAAGCCTTAATTAGTTCAGTTGTATCTTATTTTTCAAAGCAGGGAGAATATAAACTTGCCGTAATATTTTACCAAAATAGATATGCTTTGTGTAGACATGAAATGAACTCCCCACCGCTCTCTCCCACGTTTTGACAAGCTGATAAAAATGATATTAGGTGATTAAATGTAGAAATAAAGAAGAAGGCAGACATAATGATAAATTGTAATGAAGTTAAACAGCTGGCACACTCCTTGGTGAATTTGCCACCTGATGACTTGTGCTAAGATCTAGGCAATGCCTCCAGCTTGCCAGTCAGCTGGCAGTCACTGGTATACACACTGAACATTACCTCCCAGTCATTAATTGGCTCGATGGAAACTAGTTTTGTTGCCATAAGGACAGAAAACATCTTTTCCATGTGAGAGAGAGAAAGTGAGAAAAACATCCTATTTTTTATACATAAAGTAATGCAAGATTAGACCTGCTGAATTAACGCTGGCCTATCCACAGATGGGAATTGGTTTTACAAACATATTCTGGATTTAAGTCACAAAGGCTTGTGTTTTGCTTTAACGCTGGGAGCATGAAATTCAAGGTTAGATTTTGACATAGCAATCAGTTTTGGAAAGAAAGTGCCCTGCTTTTTTAACATCAGCCCCCGGTAAGGATGGAGTGGATTTTAAATCCTCTTTTAATGGATAAGGAAGGAATCATACGACTCAGAACTCCCCCCACACCTCTCTCTCTCTCTCTCTCTCACACACACACATCTTGTTATGAAGAAAAAATTGTATTTAAGCAATTATTTCTTCCTAGCTGTCCTTACATTTAAGAAACATTTACATTTGCTGTTTTATACTCAATACCAGCAAGGCCAGGTCCATTCTTACATTGATTGCACAGGGTTAAGGGCAGCTCACCCTGCCCATGGCAGTATTTTCATTGACTTCATAGATACACATCCACCCCACGCAACATGCCTGCTAAGGCCTTGGTTGTGCAAAAATTTACTTACATGCTTAACATTAAGCACTTGAATAATCTCATTGACTTATGTGTTTAAATTAAGCATGTGCTTAAGCTCTTGAAGGACCAGGGGCCAAATGCAGATGGCCTCTGTGTTCCTCCCAAGCTACTGAAACATTAGGAGTATGCACCACAGAAGTGTGGCAGACTCTCATGTGTGTGTGTGTTCATGCTGCCTACAGCAACCTTAATATGATGAGATTCCTAATGAATGTTACCACAATTTTACAAGGTAGGACTATTGCTGGAGTTCTGCTGTGGTATAATATATTTCATAGCTACTTCCCCTCTGTCAGCTCCTCCCCTCCCCTGCTAACTTGTGAAATGTACCTTTGCTGAATGGTATACAAAGTATGAAACAATGTGGCTATTCATGGACGTTTTAAAAATACTGCAGTACAAAGGTTAATATATCTATCTATCTAACTCACCACATACATATGTTCACATCATTATGGTATCTATGTAAACTAGAAAAGATTCTCTTTTAATTAAAGTGACAGTTTTAGAGTTTTGCTTTTTAAAATTTTTGTTAGTTTCTTTCAACTATTCTTTTGGCTAAAATTTGCTTGTTTTCTTTCTTTCTTAAAGTGTGTTTTGATTGAGAACAGCATGATTTCTCCTTTAACATTCATATTTGCCACACTAATAAAAATCTGCTGTCAACGGCAGATGTAGTACCTGAAGCAACTTTTAACTTCACACCAGCAATCACGCACTAATAACCCTAGACCCCACTTTCATTCTTACAGTTCCTATCAGACACAGAAACACCATTAAAACATTCTTACAAACGTCATTTGCCTGTTTGTGGTAAGGATCTTTTTTAAACAAGCAGCATCCTCTTGCTCAAGACCTACTGTAGGAACAACAGACTCAATGCTTGGCGTCCAACCTGCTCTTGCTTTTCCCTCACAAAAATGTACCATACACACACAATAGCTTTCTGTTTGCTTGCCTCTTTCTCTTCATGCTCATTCTTGGCCCTCATCTCCCCCAGTTCCCTCACTTCTGGCTCAGCTCTCTTTCCTCAACCTTCCCATTGCCCTCTCCCTCAGTTTGCCCTTATATTCTTGTTTACCCTCCTCATGTCTTTTTACTCCATGGTCCTGAGTCTCCTCTGGCCCTTGTGTGCAAAGTGGGCCTGAAATGCTTCCGAATCTCTCCCCTCACTCACATTGCTGTTCCCATGGCTGCACCAGCCAGTGCGGAATCAGGCTTTATGGATAGATATAAGACCAAATAGAAGTCCAGTTTATTTTCTCCAGCTTCAGCTTCATCCAGTGTAGATGGGGCCCCAAAGTGCCTCTGTGGCCCATGGCGTTCTAAATATGCACTGTGCAGAGAAAGCATTGCAATAGCTAGAGCAGGCTACGGGACATCAGGAGACTTGAATTCTCTTCCCAATCACTTTCTCTGCAAACGTGGGTGAGTCACTTATCCTCCATGCACCTTAATATCCCTCTCGCTAACGGAGATAATACTTAACCACTGCGACAAAGTGTTGGGAGAGCTTTGAGCGATAAAAAGAATTACCATTATAAAAAAGTGGCGTGTGGAGAACATTAGTGGCGATGGGCCCTACGTCTATACTGAAGATGAAAGCAGCTGCAATCTTCTTCCTCAATCATAGGCCTCGGTTGCCTGGCAAGTTGCTAATGAAGCCCTTAGTGGGATAGAATGTGGGCAGTAAAGAGATCCTTGGTCTTGTGTACCAAAGAAAAGTTTCAGAGATGCATAAAGAACTAAGCTGTAGAAACGCTCTCGCCAAGCAAAATGAAACAAAGAGCCCAAACAGCAGTAAGATCAGCAGGGTCTGATAGTATATTTGCTTATGTAGCTGCAGCAGAATTGGGTCAAGATTGGCAACTTAATGTAGCTATAACATAGTTACTGTACTTATTACCATTGGGATAGCAATGGGGAGTGGCGCTGTAAAAGCGTGGGTTGATGTTCGGCATATGAGCCCCACATAGCAGGACCCACAAAATTCCATCAGACTAGGCATGCCCATCATTAATTTGCTCCTTTGTGCCCCGTTTCTATTGAAGCTTTTAAAAGCTGTTGTTTTTCGAAGGTAAAATGATATTTGCGCCTTGCCTGTAGAAACGTCAGACTTTGTGGTGTTCAGTTCACAATGAAATATGTGTTTCAGTTTGATTTATTGCTCTCAGTTTACAGTGCCTTAAGGTGGCAGGGTTTCCTGGTTTGGCTTTTGTTGATGTCTTTACACCTTCTTTTTTTGTATTAGGGCAGCCAGCTTTATGTTTGTTATCTCTACTCCAGGACTATATTTAAAATGACTGGAAGCTGTAGTGTTTGAAACATTGTTATTTATAGCAATGCTTGTATTTATGGATAGAAAATCCAGTAGAAAATGTTTAGAAGCAGACACATGGACGCAACTGCAGAGAAATTTTTAAAGTTATTTGTCTGAGGAACGAGTGGTCACTTCAGAGTGATCTTTTTGATCAGAAAGTTGGTATGTTTAATTAAAAAACAAAACCCACAATACCAAGTGGGTTTCAAAATGCAACCCCTCCATCGAACCCACCAGCACACATCCTTGTGCTCTAGACATAGAAGTTCATTCCATTGAAGTCAACGGGATAAGGTAGATCTTAGCTCAAGCAGTGAGGTTCATGCTTTAAGAGCAAAACGTCATAAGAACATAAGAATGGCCATACTGGGTCAGACCAAAGGTCCAACCAGCTCAGTGGCCAGTGCCAGGTGCCCCAGAGGGAGTGAACCTAACAGGTAATGATCAAGTGATCTCTCTCCTGCTGTCCATCTCCACCCTCTGACAAACAGAGGCTAGGGATACCATTCCTTACCCATCCTGGCTAATAGCCATTTATAGACTTAACCTCCATGAATTTATCTAGCTCTCTTTTAAACCCTGTTATAGTCCTAGCCTTCACAACCTCCTCAGGCAAGGAGTTCCGCAAGTTGACTGTGCGCAGTGTGAAGAAGAACTTCCTTTTATTTGTTTTAAACCTGCTGCCCGTTATTTCATTTGGTGGCCCCTAGTTCTTATATTATGGGAACAAGTAAATAACGTTTCCTTATTCACTTTCTCCACACCACTCATGATTTTATATACCTCTATCATATCCCCCCTTAGTCTCCTCTTTTCCAAGCTGAAAAGTCCTAGCCTCTTTAATCTCTCCTCATATGGGACCTGTTCCAAACCACTAATCATTTGGTTGCCCTTCTCTGAACCTTTTCTAATGCCAGTATATCTTTTTTGAGATGAGGAGACCACATCTGTACACAGTATTCAAGATGTGGGTGTACCATGGATTTTTATAAGGGCAATAAGATATTCTCCATCTTATTCTCTATCCCTTTTTTTAAACGATTCCTAACATCCTGTTTGCTTTTTTGACTGCCGCTGCACACTGCATAGACATCTTCAGAGAACTATCCACGATGACTCCAAGATCACTTTCCTGATTTGTTGTAGCTAAATTAGCCCCCATCATATTGTATGTATAGTTGGGGTTATTTTTTCCAATGTGCATTTCTTTACATTTATCCATATTAAATTTCATTTGTCATTTTGTTGCCCAATCACTTAGTTTTCTGAGATCTTTTTGAAGTTCTTCACAGTCTGCACATCCCAGGTTATATCCCTACTGCTGATGACCCACCCAGACGCACAATATAACATGAGCTTAAATGCCTTTCCAGATCAGGAGATAGGGCATAGGACTATCACTCAGATATCTGAGGCTCTGCTCCACTTTCTTCTCATGAGATGCTGGGCAAGTTATTTCACCTTCTATGCCTTAGTTTTCTATCTATGAAAGAGGGATAATCATTTTTAGCCACCTCTGAGCCCTGGGATATCAATGGATTAGGGCTGAGGTCAGGGGTGAAAGTAGGCTGGTACGGCGTACCGGTAAGGAGTGGGCACCAGTACCAGCCCATACGCAGCTGTGGCAGCACTTTAATGTCGCTGCCCCTTTTGCCCCCTCCCCGCCCCCGTCGGTCGTCCTGCCAGTAGGGACTCTATGGCAGGGCCACCAATGGGGCGGGTAAAAGGGGTAGCTGGTTTAAAAGGGCTGCCGCATCAGCAGCCGGAACCCCAGTCTCTTTTAAATCACCACCGGAGCCCCGGGCAGTGTGGGCCAGGCAGCGAGGATGGGCTGGCTGGGGGAGGCTGACGCCAGCCCCACCCCTTCTGTCCAAGGCCCCGCCCCTTCTGGGGGCCCGGAGCCAGGCCCCCATACCGGTAAGTCTTCTGTGTTACTTTCACCCCTGGCTGAGGTTTTCAAAGGAGCCCAAGGGAATTAGGTGTTCAAATCTATGACAGAGTGCTGGGAACAGCAGCTGAGACGCCACTCTGATCACTGCAACTCCAATTAGTTTCCCCAGACCACACTGACTGGGAACAGTGATAGATCAGGATGGGGTGAAGGGAGCTAAAAGGTTAATTAATTCATTAGCCCTGCTGGTGCAAAAGGGAGGGAGGGGCAGTCAGAGTTGCTCCCCCTCCCCCTTTGGTCCGGGAGCTGAGGGCTCCCTGATCCTGTTGATATATGGCTGAATAGTCTGTAAAGGTGGTGGAAAATAACACTGTAAATAAATGTCTTACCAGAAGCAGGTCTCCAAGCCATGTGAGGGCTAGAAAGTAGGCAGGAGTGAGTCCTCCCTGGCCACGATCTTATTGAAAATTCCAGCCTAAAAGTACTTAAGTACCTTGTAAGTATTTTTACGATTACCTTCATAAATATAAGCCTTAGATAAAAAATAAAAGCCATATAAAACAGGACCCTTTAGAAAAAATGGAAAATTCAAGGGAACCAACCAAATGTTGTACTGGGTACAATTCCAATAACAACATGGCTTATCCAATGTTTGCTGGCCAGTCAGGAGAATTTTTCCACACAGTTCCACTCCCATGGCAGCTCCCATCGCTAAGGACCTCATCCAAAGCCAATTAAAGAAAGATTCCTATTGACTTCAATGGGCTTTGAAGCAAATCCTAAGGATCCAATCCAACAAGGTGCCTGTTGCTAGCCACCTTCAGCTTGAAGTGGTTTCCATTATATACGGGGTTTACAGTTTGGTTCAGTGGCTCTCAGCACCGCCACTATACTAACTATTCCAGCAGCCCTGCAGTATCTTACAAGAAAGAATTCTCAAAGCTGTGCTGTCATTTCCCATTTCCACCCCTATTGAAAATGGATGCTGGAGCAACACAAAATACATTGTTTGGCCTTTTTTTTACACAATGATTTTTTAATACCTGCATCTTTTCTTTGTTGAGTCAACAGCCATTTCCCTGGTTGAGACTTTAGTGAGAGAGACATTCAGAATCATAATGGAGTATCAGCCCTAATTGTAAATGACCTTTTCTCAGATGCAGTCACAGTATTAACATTATTTTAGATGTATTTTCATGTGAATTTCCTTTGTTTTCTTCATGGTGCAAGAAATTCTTTAAAGAAAGAATGTTCCTTGTAAAAGAGCATGACAACAGATTGGGTGCCCAGGACATGCTGTGGTTCATCTTGTAAACAGGTCTTTATGAACACTCAAAATCATGGATTATTTCAATACATAATTAGGAAATTGTAAACTTGTGGATTATTGACTTCAGCCACTGAATCATGCCTATAAATATACTGAAGGTCTTTGGTCAAAATCTATGCAAAAAACAGGCTGTCAGAACTCCTTTGAGTGATTCCATCTATCATGTACAGTAAATCTTACTGAGCTCACATATCATTGACACAATTGACTATGATAGCTCCTTCGGAGCACTTACAGTCTGTCACTATCAATGAGGTTGCCACGCATGCTCAGAAAGTCAATAAGCTAAAAGGCCTTCTGTTGAAAATCTATTACTGTGGTCGGTTTGGGAAATAAAATGAACTTGTCCATTGACCACCTCCTCCTCCAGCATCATCCTCAAATTAACCATCTGTTTCTTCAAAAATAGCTAACTGTGCCTGTCCATATTAGAAACCAAGATGCAGACAAGGGAACTATACTTGCTTTTGAGTATTAGCAGGGGACAAAAAGGTGCCTGATTGTTATTTATTATTTACATTGCGATGGCATCAAGGGGCCCTAATCAGGGATCGGACCCAGGCTAGGTCTCTGGGGCGGGAGGGGGTCTCGACCTAAGATACGCAACTTCAGCTACGCGAATAGCGTAGCTGAAGTTGCGTATTTTAGGTCCACTTACCTGGCTGTGAGGACGGCAGCGAGTCGACCGCTGCCGCTCCCCCGTCGACTCCGCTTCCGCCTCTCGCTGCGGTGGAGTTCCGGAGTTGATGGCAGAGTGATTGGGGATCGATTTTATCGTGTCTACACTAGACGTGATAAATTGTTCCCCGATAGATCGATTGCTACCCACCGATCCGGCGGGTAGTGAAGACATGCCCCCATTTTGCTAGGCACTGACTGAACAGACACAACAGAAAAACTATCCCTGCCCTGAAGAGTTTATATTCTACAGTTTTACATTCTATGCTTACTTTTGTATACATTTGATTTCAAATCAGTAACCTTCTTCCCATGTCTCCTAGAGAATGTGGGCCAGATTCTCAGCTGGTGTGTGTTAATGTAAGTCCATTGACATTAGTGGAAAGATGCTGATTTATACCTGCTAGTATATCATTCCCTGCTACTTGAAAACAGACATTTCAATGTTCAGGAAGTTGTGATGGCCTCAGTATCAGCCCTTTAAAATTAAGAGTTTATAATGGAAATAATGACACAGCTGTAACTGTATTATCAGTAATAGTGTGATTCATTATGCAAAGTCAGTGAAACAGCCCCACATCAGAACAAAATTCTGGCCAAAAATGTCATGCATGGGTACCTAAAATAAGAAACCTAATTCTGTTTTGGGGCCTCTAATTAAAAGTGGCCTAATTTTCAGAGGCTCTGTCCTCCCACAGATCTCATGTTCAAGCAATGACAAGAAGAGGAACTGAAGTTTTCTCTGCACGAGAGCTGGTCAAAAGTTTTCCACCTAAACATTTTTCTAATATAAAATGGCATTTTGAGGAAACAGAAATGTTTAGAGCGAATTTGGCAAAAAATTCCAGATCTTAATTTTTTTCTGGTTTTGACACCCAATAATCATAATGATAATAATTAATAATAATCCCAGTTTTAAATTGAAATTGCTTTGGCTTTCAGTGGACAAAAAACAAATTTGGCAAAACAATGAAGAAAAATGTTGATGAAAATGAACATTTTTCATTTTTGTCTGATTTGTTTGCATAGAGCAAAATAATTTCCTGCCTTATTTTACTCAGCAGTTCTGAAAACCACGTCATTTCTATTTAGTGTCCTAAATATGGATTTCAGACTCTAACTTTAGACACCCAAGTTTGACAATGTTGGCCTGGGAGCTAATTGCCCTGCACTCTAACTTCCTACTGTGTCTGAGAGAGAGAGCCAAATAACTATGAGTTTAAAATATACCATAAATATAAAATTCTATAATCTTGCTTTCCACAGTCATCAGGACTGAGTACAAGGAAAAAAGAACTACCACATTTAATACTCAACCAATAAGGCGTTTATATTAATGTAGCAGGAAGCTGTATCTGCAATCCAAGGCACTGTCTTTCTTAAGTAAAAGCCTCATGTCAGCTATCCAGTTTACTCAGTCCAAGACTGCTTTCATTTCTTGGTTGTTGTACCATATATTTATATTGAGAGGACACATTCTCAGGAGCTTTTAGACACTTCTTAAATGTATTTTATGAGGAGACAAAGTCAAATCACTATTACTTAATTAACACAATTGTGAAGACTTCAATCCAGCTACACAATAGCTCTCCTAGCCTTGCAGAAGGATGCATGACTTCATTATTGAGTATATTGTTTCCTATAAACATATAAAACCCCTACAATAACAATCCCATCAGCTGAAATGAAGTTATCCGAGAACAGAATTAAACTCTAAATGACCCTTTGCTCTACTCCATAGACCCCTATTAATAATTTCTAATCTAATCAGCGTGGATAAATGTACTATTGCAGTCTATGCCAGGCATTCTGCCAAGAGGTCTATTGCAGTCCATCTGATTCATTCCAGTCCAGAGCTACTCTGGAGAAGATGCATCTTTCACTGGGTGGCCACTGGCTGATTTCCTCTTTTGTTATCTTTTAGTGGCAAAGTCATGTCCTTGTAACTGATAGACACATTTCTTTGTAAATAACCCTGGAGTGACTGATAGAGCTTTTGCCAGACAAAGCCTGTAAATAGCTAGGCATTATTCATGCCAGGCCTGCGCACACTGTGTCACAGCTGACAAATTTATGGCAGATATGAGCTCACCTCTTGCACAAATATATACCATCCTGGCAAATTCATCCCATGTTTTAATGGCCCCATACTGAATTTGGCAGCTGTCTGTCCCTGCACATTGTTTCCTTTGGATTCCTGTCAAGAATTGTTTGTTGGAAATCATCTCCCACCTCTAATCCTTCAGCTGCTAGACCCAGGAAAGATCAATGATGACACATCTATTGATAATATTTTACATTCAGCTATTCAGGCCATACATCATTTTAGCAATGCTGGTATGTTTATTGAGTATCTGTTGGCATCGCAATTATATGGAAAGTGATATCAGCCTAAATCTCAGCTCTGTTGGATTGCATTTTATTTCTTCCTTTTTTTGTTTTCCCATAATTAAAATATGTCACGGCTCATGTTTGAGTTTCCCATTTAAAAAGCATTGAGATGATAAGCATCTCATAAAAGATGCAGCTTATACAACCTCGTGCTCACCCCAATGTGCATTCAAAATATATATATTTACAAGAATTGACTGTCAGCATGTGACGCATGAGCCATTTTGAGTTTCCATGGATTGCTACTGAAAGATATTCTGTGTGCTGGAGGGGAGGAGCAAGGGTTCGAAATGTTCCGCTTCTGTTTTGGTTTCTCACTGCCAAAAGGCTGTTCTGTAGGCCCTGCACAGGTGCTCTGTGACTGGAACTATGAAGGAAGGGCATTCCAGGCTGGGTGTATGGATGAGAAGATACTGAATGCATATTCTGGGCCGCTTTAAGGCAATGGAAAGATTTAAATGGACTTAGGGTCAGATCCATAAGAATGTGTGTCCTGATGCAGCTACAGCGTCCCCATATCCCCATCCAGGCTCTGTTTGCCAGAAGCTGGGAATGAGCGACAGGGGATGGATTTCTTGATGATTACCTGTTCTGTTCCTTCCCTCTGGAGCACCTGGCATTGACCACTGTTGGAAGACAGGATACTGGGCTAGAGGGACCTTTGGTCTGACCCAATATGGCCATTCTTATGTTCACCCTACATAGATTACTCCTGCTCCTGGCTCTGTCTTTATTTCAGACAGATTGGCAGTAATAACCTGGGAAGCTAGAACACAGCAGTAGAATCAATATTGTTTCTGTGGCATTAAAGTTCACCCATCTGAAGGGAGACCAAAGAGTCCCAGGTTTGGCTCTTTATTATAAAGAGCTGAGTTTATTTTTCAGAAAATGTTTTTCAACATTACACAAACTTCCTAAGTTAACTTTAGGATTTTGCAATTTGTTTAATTCTGGAAGATCATTTTGTGATGTGACCAAACGTGGTGCAAGGAGGAGAGAACATGAGAGCAGGCAATGGGCGAGTCACAATTCTACTTTCTATGCAAACTCTCATTCTTCATTAAAGAATACCCAAATGCACAGCCCCCTCCCCCAAAAGTCACCATGCTATGATTAACACTGTTCATTTCAATTTAAATGGCTGCACATTTATAATCCTGAGAGTAAACATGTAGGTGGAAGGATCTCAGTAAGTGTGTGAGATTTGTACAAACATGTAAGGGAAGAGACTGAAGAAGCATCTCCTTGGACGTGCAGCTTTCTTTACATACTGGGTCACATCAGGCTAATATTGTAATTACCAGTAATGGGAAAACTTCACACAAATAGTTCAGATAGGCCACCCACCCCAGTTTATTTGAAGATTATATAAACTGACCAACTTCTTGAGCCTGTAAAATTGGACAAGAAATGAGCATGGGATTCCTATGAGAATACCAGTTGGGCTGAAATATACACCAGGAACACCGCCTGTGGAATTTCAGCATATCAGTATCTGGGTTTAGATTCTCTCATGGTTTACCAGCACTTATGCCTCTAAGGCAAGTTTCAGATTTCAGATATACCAAGGTAATTTCAGTTACTTAAAAGACATTACTTTAGATTTACACTGAGAGCAGAGTCCGGCCCGTGGTCGCAGCTAGAGATTAGCTCACAACAGAACACAGGAGTTGAAAGCCTGCCAAATGCAGAGGTTTTTAAAACCTGAACTGAAATCTGGATGGAAGGAAGTCCCTCTATCTTTGTGATGGACCCAGGTTTGTTTAAGGCAGGGATTTTAAGAAGTGCCAGAAGGAGGTAGGAGCAGAAATCCCACTGAAGCACAATGAGATTTGGAAGACAATGGGTCTTGTGCATTTCAAAATTCCACCCTAGAAAGTTTGCCTTACACACCGAACAAACTTTTGAATGCATGTTGGCTGAATTTCAAAGTTTTAAAAACCCCAGACCAGACCAGTTTCATGTGGTTTCTGGCTCCTCGCAAACATTTCACACATCTACTGTCATGGGTTCTTAATTTTGAAAGGTATTCTGCAATTTCCAGTTCTTCCACTTTTCTTAGCACTTAATGCTGAGACGGTTCTATCTATGGCCATAGCCCCTGCATCTGTATTTTAACCGAAATCCCAGTGAAGAACAGGAGAGGCATGGCTTTCTGAGTTGTTGAGTGGCTGCCTCTGAGTGCCTTCTGGTAGGCTCAGAGCAGCCCTGCACACAGCCCCTCACCTCAGCTTCCTTTCCTGAATCCCCAAATAAATTCCACACCAGGTTTTTCCAGTCCAGTCATAAGAGGATCTGATTTATTAACTTAAAGTTCAAAACAAAACACTAAAGTCTTCCCTCCAGTCTTCAGCTGGGTACAGCCCAAACTCGCATGGTCAGGTCAGAGTCCTTCCTGCCTTGGCAGGCTACTCCCAGCGGGAGCAATTCCCCTGGTCTCAGGGTCTTCCCTGCAGGAGCCTCTCTCACTCTGCAATCTCACTACAGCCTCCTTAGCAGCCTCCTTACTGCAGCCACTTGCTCTTTATAAGAAATTGCCTGATTCCCCTCAGGTGGGGCTTGTTCTATAATCAGGGCTGGCTTGGCCCCACGCTCTGCAGCCCCAGAGCAAGTCATCCTGTTACATGAATGCGCAACTGCAGTGTGAATAAGCCACAAACTGACATGCACACAATTGTGATAATCAAAATTCACTAATAGCTGGTATATTTATGGGAGCTACCATACTGCTTTCAACTAGGGGTGGGCCCAACATGCAGAATTCAACTCTGGGGAAAAAGGACAACTCTGAGTTGTAAAGGTGCTCTGTGTTTGTACAGCACCTAGCACAGTGACATCCTGGTCCATGATTTAGGCACCACAGTAATAATAATAGTGCCTAAAGGTGTAGATAGGTGCCTAGTGCAATTTTCAAAATTGCCTATGGATTGAAGTCAATGAGAGTTTGGTGCTTAGGTGATTTGAAAATCCCTAAAACATCTTCACAAATCTAGTCCTAAATGTCTTCAATTCTGTTTACATCCAGACTTTTGGTTCTACTCATTACAGAGACAGTCTGGATTCTGAGTTGAAATTTCCCAAAGTTCTCAGGTGTTTGAATAACGTGATTCAGACTCTTCTCTATACATAGGCTGGATTCTGGTCTCATTTACATTGGTGCAAATCAGGAGTTACTCCACTAAAGTGAGCTGAGTCACACCCGTCTAAAAATGGTGTGAGATCAGAAACAGGCCCATTGTTTCATACAATACAAATGTAAAAGCACAAAGAAAATGGATTACAAACTGTCATATGTTCTTGCCAGCACACATATATATATTTAGACATGCCCCAATCACTGTAGATTCCAGAGGGATGGGGAAGAGGCAGGGTTGTTTGGTTTTTGTATTTTCTTTGGCAGTTTCCTATATTCCAGTCACACCAAACACAATTCCCCAGAAGATTGTGATAAACTTAATTTACTTTCCTCAGCAATTGTTTATATTCATTTCAGTTTATTGTGTTAAGCTGTTCAGTACCAGTTGTGGTTTTAGACATTGCTAACAATGTCACACTTCCAGAACATAGGAGTGATTGTGGGGGGATTAATTCCTGAATTCATTTAGCAATAAACTGAAGCATGTTGACTTGTATGAGACTTTTGCCAACTCCATGGTTTTATTTACAGAATGTCATTATGTTCCAAAACATTATCATTTCCTTCTTTTCCGGGCAGATCCCGTATGACTGTCTGTAACATGCCACTCGGGAAGGATTTACGCACTGATTCTGGGGAGATCCCTTCACTTGGAAAATAGAGGAGAAGTTTTCTCACAAAACGTTGTCGAAAATCCAGGCATATAAAAGTGCAAGAGCAGCTTTTGCCTAGATAGTTTAATTACTGTCATTCATTCCAACACTTTCCCATGAATTATCTTTTAGAGGAACTGGCTATCTTTAAACACAAGTCCACAAAGCAAAGGGGTTATCTCATGGATCTCAGGCAACTGCTTATAAATAGGGTTTTCTCATAGAACACAAGCTGTGTTCAATTTAACGACACATATATTATGTGACAGAATCTAACCAAGCTGGACTTTGTGCCCTAACCATAATGTTTGCACAGTTACACCTGGATAAGAAAGCCCTTCTCTTATAGCACCACCGGAATTCCAGTGGCAGGAAAGTTTACATAATAAAATCATGGTTTAAAGGATTCAGACACCTGTCAATAGAACAGTGATGCCATTACTCGTTTGGGAGTCTGGTATAGTTGGAAGTAAAAGATTACGGGTAATGCCAATAATAGCCCCTCCAGGAAAAAATATGTGTATTTCATTCCCCACCCCCATCCACCAAGGAGCTAATAAGTTGCTTTGTTTATAGAGTATTTTAGTGAACTCAGGGGGTCCCCCACAAAGGGTTAGAAGAGAATTCAGTCCTCTCACGCATACAGATGCCAAGTGCAGGAGCCTGTAGTTAAGCTCCTAAATCTAAACGTCATTCATTGTAGCTTGATTTTCAAAACCATGAGCAACTAACAGCCCCCATTGACTTTGGTACCTAAACATGGACTAAGGAGACTCACTTTGGCCCCTGCTTCTGAAACTCTTCGTCATTAGACGGCTTCCAGACCCACCCCTAGTGGCTAGTTAAGGGGGTAGCAAAGACAGTGTGTTCAGAACAGACAAGTTTTCAACTCTCCCATCTGTAGGAGAGAGTGACAGATACAGAGCTGCTCAAAGTAGGGGGGTTGGGGATAAGGCTGCTCAGATTGTTAGTGGGGGAAAGTGTCAGCCAATAAAAGAAAGGTGTGGGAAAGCCTCGTGACTTAGATGACTAGCCAACTCCTCTGAATCACAGCCTTGGGGAGGTCAGACTTAGCATTGCAAGAGCTTGGGGAAAATCCACCTGGAAACCAAGCTTGCTTTGAGGAAAAAATGTTTCCTGTACTTCCAAACATAAGTCGAGTTTAATGGAAGCCAGTGGAGAGATGGAAAGAGAGAGAAAATGCAAGACTCTGGAGGAGGAGAGGGAGAGAGCAAAGTGATGGAAAAGAAGCTTGTTCCTTAATTGTGCTGTGGACTCTCTCTCTAATGGATCCGCTCCTCACTTACTCAGAGCAAAGCAGCTGGCACGTGGTGTCTCCTGCAGATGGATCGGCCATATCAGACATACAGCTGTGCATATTTAACACACGAAGATCTGATTATCTATTTGCTGGCTAGCCAGGAGCAAACTGATTTTGGAGGCGATTGCTCACAGTTGCTGAGAGAGAGAAAAAATGAGAGTAATCCACAGTCATTAATCTTATAAAAGAGGCTGTGCAGTGTGAAAGCCAGAACTGCTACTCTCCTGCATCTGTCCCCCGCACCCTTCGACCAGCCCTAAATCATGATACAATTCTCGACTCCTTTCAGTAGATAGGAGCAAATTGCTTAGACGAGAATTAGACACCACAAAAGCGCAAATCCCCACCACCCAGGAGACTTGCTACAAATGTTTACAGGTCTTAGGTCTCTAACCAGGTGTTGGTAGGTTAGCAGGTTGTCCAGTGGAAGATGCAGGCATATTTGGTGCTTGTCGCTAGTCTCACTGATATGCTTATGTTAGAAATTAGCCCCAGTATCACATTCACTGAAGGCCTCCTTTTGCTGAACTGTTTTCTGGTGGTGCTTGATACAGAGTAACAGCACTAGAGTAAATCAACAAAGCATTCATCTCTCTCTCTCTCTCTCTCTCTCTCTCTTAGCAAAGATGGATGTGCTAAGGCCCCAACTCAGCAAAACTCTTAAGCGCATGCTGAATTTTAAGCATATAAGTCCATCCTTATTTAGCAAAGCACTTCAGCACATGATTAACTTTAAGCATGTGAGCAGTCCTATTGAGAGTCAATTTAAAGTTAAGCATCTGCTAATGTGCTTTGCTGAATCAAGGTCTAACTGCTCACAAGGTAAAGCCTATAGCTTTGTGATTTCTCCTTTTTCATTATGCCGGGGGCTCAGTAGGACATTCGTCACAACAGCAGTGTACTAGGGAGTGGAGACTCAACTTAAATGTGGGACATCATACACAGCCACAAACATCTCTCTACATACACGTATAAGGCATAAAAAACAATGGTGGAGAACTAGGAGCCAAAACAAGGGCAAAATTCTCAACAGGACTAGCAGCCCAAGGTTCCAAACTACTGGAAATCATGCCAAAGAATGCTGAGTGTAGCTTGCCAATGTCAAATGCCAATCCACTCAGTTTTAATAGGTGTTAAACACAGCCAATTCCTAATCAGCCAAGGTTTTTTCTCAACTGGGAAAATGAGTAGTGATAGAAAATGTGTAAACTAACAGTTTAATTCATGAGTTGGTAAACATGACATAACACTAGTGTAGACAAGAGCATCCATGTTTAAAAATGTGTTAACTGGTTGTGGTTAATCCTTTAAAAGCATTAACCATGATCAGCTAAGATGTTTTTAAACATGGCTATTGACAGATAACACATCTAATTTTTTCAATTTATACAAAACCCACAACCAGATTTCAGTCAGGTAAGTATATACTCAGAAAACTTCCACACTTGGATATGACATTAGGGACACACAAACTAAAGTATTTTGTGAAACTATCACAATATTGAAAGTACTCTGAATGTAAGTGTTCTCTCATTTCATTGCAAAATTAGAAATTGCCATGTGTAGGAAAAGTTTGGCAAAAAATAAAATTTTCACTTGGGCTATTTTCAGTGGAAATGGACCCCTTTGAAGAAAAAAGGGCACAATTTAACTCAGAATCGTGTGCAATGATGAGGAAAACTAGGCCCATTTTCAAGCAACGTTGGATTTGCAGTGAATATTTACTATAATTTGCATTTTTTCTTTTTCTTTTTTTTTTTTTTTTAATTTGAAACCCTATTTCATGACATTTCATTAAAAAACAAAGGACTGATCTGCAGGTGACTGCTTATGGTTCAGACTTCAAAACAGAATGTATTACGTGAAAACAAATTAATAAAGAGAGAAAGCCATGGGGCAAATTCATCTCTGGTACAACTCCATTTACTTCAACATATTTGTGATTTCTCTCAACATTTAGTAAAAGATCAGCCATGTTATCAACACAATTATTCAAGTCCCTAACATCCCCAAGTGGGGTAGCTTTACTGGACAGTACTAAAAACTGAAGCCTGAAAACACCATTGAGAAACTCGGCAGGACCTTGGGGGAACTGAAACCAACAGCACAGAAAGGAAGGGTTCAGTGGGCTTGAACCAGCAGCTCCCACTGAAGTCTCCAGGAGTCTTTCCATTGACTTCAGTGGGAGTTGGATTGGGCCAAGAGTTAGCAGCATGTGATTAAATAATTCAAAGTTAATGAAGCAGATAGTGCTTGCACAAGAAAGGAGTGAAGTATCTGAAAGACACCTTTGCACAATGCATAGGGGTCAGATTCAAGAGTTAAATAGTACCATCTGACCATTTAACCTTAACTAGCTCCCTTTGATGAAGTTCATGGCCAAAAATTACTAATGAACAAGAGAGGATTATTTGAGAGGGACTTGGTGTTTACTGCAGCAGCTATCACTGTTGTTAATTGGTCAAAAGGCTTGTAAGTGAAAGAATACACTGAAAAAAATGTCACAGACAGAATGCTGTAAATGTGGTGCAGGTCAGCTTTGTTTCATAATTAGGCCATTGAGGGAGACATTTGGGTCACTGGTGATAGAACAGCAGCCATAACCACCAAACATGTCTGCTGTGACAGATGCCCAAGTTACTGTTATGCATAAGCACCATGGATGCTAAGGAAAAAAACAGACCTTACTGGCTATAAATATTTTAACCATGGCAGATGAATAATAAATTGGTGAGAACAACATAGTGACATGAACTTATGTGGAACTACACCACAGACTGTGAACAATATGGCCAATTGCATTAAAACAGGACATTTAAAAAATCATCCCTATGAACTGGTCAGCAGCCTTTTGATTCCCATTTCCCATCTAATTCAGAGTGCCACGTCTAGATGTAAACAATGGAACCCGTAAAACTAGAAGGGCCCAATCAGTGTGTATTTAATTAAACTAGAAGATTGTATTCTCGTGTTACAACCAAACAATAAATCCAGAGGCCGCTACTATGACAGCAATATTTGGTAGATAGATAATGTACAGGAATATCCACCTTAAAGTGATAGACTCACGGGGATCAATATATTTAGCTTAAGAAGAGAAGGGTAAGGGGTGACTTGATCACTGTCCATAAGTACCTACATGGGGAACAAATGTTTGACAATGAGCTCTTCAATCTAGCAGAGAAAGGTAGAACATGGTCCATGGCTGGAAGTTGAAGCTAGACAAATTCAGACTGGAAATAAGATGTACATTTTTAACAATGAAGGTAATTCACCACTGGAACAATATACCAAGGGTTGTGGTGGAATCTCCATCCCTGTCAATTTTTAAATCAAGATTAGATGTTTTTCTAAAATATGTGCTATAATTTGGGGGAGTTCTTTGGCCTGTATTATACAGGAGGTCAAATGAGCTGATCACTTCTGGCCTCGGAGTCTATGAATCGCAAAAACTACAATTTAAAATAACAAGTTGGGAGTAAATTGTCTATATCCGTGGTGTTGATTTCGCTCCAGCCAAATAATAAAGTCCATAACTATGAACTATGATTAATGACAACAACAACATTAGAAAAGGACCAAAACCTTTTATCCAGAATTCCTGAAATTAAAAGGTTCAGATAAAAGAGAATCTAGACCCAAACCATCCCATTTTTGGTTTTGATTTTGTAAAACCAAAATCACCCTGATTTTCTCATTAAAGAACTAAAATCACAGCCCCATTGCAGAAAGCACACAGCGTGGGTGAAATGGATCCAAGACCACATTACTTACCCAGGTTTTTCAGCTACCCTTTAAGCAAAATCTAACTATTCACATTCTTACCTTGGCACCCCTTGCTGTCACATCTGATATCTCAGATACCCAAAACAAGAAAAACAAAATGCAATAGGCAAGCTTCGCAGTGAAACAACAATGAGATTAATCTACACACTTGAAAAAAATACAGTATAAGTGTACAATTGGAAACAAAAAGTATCAACTCTGTCAAACTTATTCACAATATCTGTGCCACACCAGGCAGAAAAGACCACTGAAATCAATGAGAGTCTATCCATTGACTACAATGGGCTTTGGATCAGGCCTCTAATGACTGAAAAGTCAGCATTCTAGAAATGAGCTGCAAATAGATGGGAAAGAAACCAGATAAAGGGATGTAAATACGTTACTTTTTATTGTTTGGATAAGTGGTTTATTTTCACAGCTCTTAGATTATAACCCCTTGATTTACATTGGAATATTATATGATTAGATCAGCATTTAATGACTCATTGTATTTTGTCATTTTAATGATTCTTTATAATTCTTCTGTTTGATGGGTACATCATTCCTTATCATGGTATATGGTGTCTACCTTCTTTATTGTGTTCTGCCTCCCATCAGCTGTCCAAGGTGATGTGAACTTCATGTTATTGACTTTTCTCACTCCTCTGGGGAGGTTGTCATGGAGAATTATGTTATTGACAAATCAACAACTGATGTACTGAACCCCTTCCTACACGTCATCATTAAGAATGTGGGAACCAGCCCAAGTTTAGTTTGTGCTGAGAACGGAGCTAAATGCTCAGTCACTTAACAGAAATCCAAAACCTATGCATCAGATTCTGTCCTCATTTACACCAAGTCAAATCTGGAGTTATTCCAGGTTTGTATTGGTGCAAATGAGAGAAGAATTTGACCCTATAGCTTAACAAGTTGCTATCTTCTGTTGTTTAGAACAAGTTCAGGCAGCAGAATCAAACAAATAAACTGCAGATTTCTTCAAACGTTTTTAATCTTCTCAGCAGAAATAGCTTACGTTTCGGGAAGTGCTCATCTACATTAGGTGTGACTGAGCAAATGAAATAGTCAGAGTTAATTAATCCAGTGCTAACTACAAGAGGTGATGAATAGCAATTATTTTTTCTAAAGCATTTAATGGATGTTAATTTGCTCCTTCTCTTTTTTTTTCCCCTTGACCTCAGTGTGGGAACTGTTCTTATGGTCTGGAGAAGTACTGGGTCAAAAATATCTATCTTGTGAGTCAGTTTGAAGTGACTTTCATACTTTTGTAGAGTACCTCCCATCCTTACGTAAAATGAGCCACTTTCTGCATGAGTGGAAGATAACTGAACGTGAATCATTCATAGATACATTATGATTATAGCTAAAATGGAGATGTATTTAGGGATAATTTTTCAGATGTGGGCCTCCCTTTTTGCTGGCCTAATTTGCAACTTCATTTCTCGGCTTCCAGTTCAATAACAGGTGCAAATTGGATTAATAGTAGCTTGGATTTGTGCAAAGACAAATGTTACCTACAAACAGACAAGTTAGGCCTCTGCATGGCTGAAAATATGCTTCAATGTATCTCTAAATATACTCTTATATACTCCTCCTTGAGTGTTTTCTCTTTGATTTCTAAAAGTTAATTAAAACGTAATTTCAAAAATGTTTTCCCGATCACCGTTCAATTGCCAAGTTGTATAAATAAACTCAATGCTGTTGTGTTCCTTTGTTTGTTGTCAAAGCAGTCAGTGATGAGCCAAGGAGCTTGTACTTTGCATTCTGTTGCCTGTCCCTCTGGAGAGCTTTAGATAAGCGACTCCACCCAGAGTTATGCAGAAAGTGCCAGGAACTGTCAAGGGAACTGTGTGGAAGCTCTCAAAGACTATAGGAGACTGTTCCAGATTCAAAACTGAAGCTTTACAGCTCCAAGCCAAAGCTTATTTTTCTCAATGGCAGCTTTGCAAGTTTCATGATCTGATACCAAACACCAGTCTGGCAATATCCACATATTAGGCACGTTCCCTCACCTGTGCTAATTGTTATTTTAAACCAGGGCCTTTTTCTGCTTAAAATTAGTTGTACAACATAGACTGTCTCTTGTTTCAAGCTGACTGATAAACCTGCATATTGATCAGATCACAACATTTTTTTTTTAAAGGAACAGAGCCTTATGCTTGGAATGCAATGGTTCTGATTCTTCTCTCACTTACACTAATGTAAATCAGGAGTAAATCCACTGAAATCAATGGAGTTACAACAGTGTAAACCTCCTTGTGTAAGTGCAATCACTCAGGCCACTTCTTGGTCAACTTTACCAACTGAACTGTACTGTGCCAATGCCATATGTCCTACCATGCTAGCTAACACGGTATGTTTGTCACAAACATGATTTGTGTAACAAAATAGATTACTGTTAGTGTTTTTCCATGAAAAGGCCTGGCCTTTGTCGCCCTCTCCATTGGCTACGTAGTTAGACATGAAAGGAGTTCTACAAGACTGTATGATGTTGGAATGTATAACATGATTTGTCAGAATGAGAGATAGTGTTTTCTCATTTTAAGTCAATTTGGTGGTCTCCACCTAGAGCCTGCTCCTGAAGTCATGGTAACATTTCCATTGACTTCACCGGGGCAAGACTGAGCTCCTAGCGCTCACTTGAGCACGCCTGATAAAACACCAGCTGGGACGCGCTTAAGCAGCCTCCTGACATTGTCATTGATCCACCTCTGACAATTAGATTCTGGATAGTTCTTTTTGATTTGGGGGGAGATTTTTACGGTGACTAAGGGATTTAGACATTGAGAGATGTGCTCCTAAATCTCTTGGGCACTTTTGAAAACTACGCCTTTCTTCTATTGTCATTGCTGGTTGCTTCCCCCTTACTCCTGCTTTTCTCCCACCATGCTACCATTCAGCTTCCCCAGTCTTGCTCTCAATGCCCATTCTGCTTCTTTCACTCCATTTTTCCCCTTTCTACCTCCCTCCAGCTCAGTTTCAGTCTCCCTTTACCATCTTCCCTCTTACTTCAACTTCTTTCCTCTCCCCTTCCTCAACCCCAAGTGCCCTCTCCCCACCATAAAAACTCTCTTCAAGCCCAAATGCCCTGTGCCCCACAAAAAACTCTGAAGATTTTCTAATATGAATAAAATAAGAAAATGAGTACATTTGAAGGAAGACAAGGGACATACAACTGATATGATATATGCCAGTCATCATCCTGATATCTTTGGGCCAGATTCTGTTAGCCTTACTCATGCTGAATAGAATCTTACTCTATGAGCAATCCTGCTAGAGTATCCGAATCAGGTCCTCATATGTTGTATCTCATTTCCTCACCGTTCCTCTGTTTTTTGTCTTTCTGTATTGTGATCTCTCGTTAGCAGTGTCTGTGTATTCCTGTCTTTGCATTGAGCCTGGCATAATGGGACTTCAATCATGATTGAGGTCTCTGAAAGTAATTGCAACATAAGTAATGGGAAATGCTGATATTTTCATCCCAAATCAGAACGTAAAGTCAAAATGTAAAAAAAAAAATTCACAATAGAATGTTCGGAAAATGTTTGATGCACTGGAGAAGTGCTGCAGAAAGTGATGGTGTATCAGGAGAGATATTGTCCAGCTGGGCAGCAGAGGCGATAGGGGAGGATAGGGGTACAAGGGACCCACAACTACATCTCCTCTGAGGTCAGACTAGATGATCAGAGTGGTCCCTTCTGGCTTTACAGTCTGTGAATCTCTGAGGCACAGCAGGAGCTCAGGCAGACACAGAGATTGACGTCAATCTGACCCAAAAAGAAACATTTCAATTTGGGTAAAAAAACTGAAATGAACTATTGTGTTTAGATTTTCCCAATGGAAAATCCTACTGAAATCTGCCTTTCCCCATGAAAAATTTCAATTTCAATGGAACCCCATGTCCCAACAGGAAAATGTTTCATTGTGAAATTTTTCAACCAGCCCTAAAACAATAAATACCAACCACCTGCTCTTTTCAAATAATACTATGGTCTCTATAAAATTTCACACGGACAACCATGCTACAGCAGACAGGCAGATGGGACCTCAGTTAATGTTTAGCTCAAAGTGTAGCACCATCAATGAAGTATGTGTCTCCTAGTATTGCACTGAATCCAGAATCTTCTGGCACAGAGACTAGACTTCAACTAATTCTTTCTTCCATATGGCTTCTGATGGCACAAAGTATGAATTAGGAGTAGGGTTAGTGATTTAACCACTCTATCATGACAGCATCATCTGGAAATGTCAAGGGGACCCATCCACCATCAAGGTGATAAAGAGGGCAGTCCATAACCAGCTGACACGCTATTTATTCTTGAGCTCCTTGGGGACAAGATGGGGAGCTCAAGAAACCCCCAAGAGTAAAGATATAAGTTAAACTGCCTGTAACCACAACATACCCTGTTGTAATGAAGGAGGATCTTTCAGTTCATGTGATTGTTCTGAGGGCCTGTGAGACCTGACCCAGAGACACTAGGGTATGCAAATCAGAGTTGTCTATCCGCTAAGAAATGCGCTACTGATCCAAAATATAGTCCCATACCACCCGTTGCTGCTGTTCCTTAGAAAGATTGTGTCCGATGCACTGCACGTGAGGCACAACTATTTCAGAAAAGGGCATCTAGACTTTAACCAGCATTTTTGAAGTGGCTTTGAGATGACATTGTGAAGTCAGCTGTTATGATAGATGGCTACACGCAGTTGACATATGCTGATAACCATACCAGCAGGACTCATGGGGGCAGGGCAGAAAGTCCCCCCAACCTTTTAAGGATTCCAAGTGGTTTTTTTTTTTATTAAAGCAGTACTTGGGATGGGCATTTGGACTTTATCCTGGAGATCAGTGAGAGTCTTTCCATTGACTTCAATGTGCATTGGATCAGGCACAAAATCTGTGCTTATTTAGATCAGTGAATAGACAAAAAAGAATGCCATTGTGTTCTCCAATGTAAGAAACAATAGTAGGCAAATGACCACCACTACTGAACTGATTCAAGTGTCCCTTTCCCTTACTAATCATTGCAAATTTAGAGCTTCATCTATTTTGACTTAAATTGTGGACTTGGCCCATCACATTGGCAGGAATGGAAGGGACCACTTTGAGTCACTGGTCAGCAGAGACTAAAGGATCTAATTTCCTCATGTTTTAAGCAGAGCTTGCTAATGTGAATGGCAGTTAAGGG
Source organism: Trachemys scripta elegans (assembly GCF_013100865.1). NCBI lineage: Eukaryota > Metazoa > Chordata > Testudines > Emydidae > Trachemys > Trachemys scripta. Next base: position 18,845,916 of record NC_048300.1, read on the forward strand.
TGCCCCCTTAGAGCATTCACATCACTTATCACATTGCCACATTACAATGAATTTGCATGTCTTGGCCTAGTCCTTGGTCAGATCAAAAAAGCATCCTATCAACTCTTGAAAAGAAACCCAGGATTACAATGGCCAGCGCACTTTGGGTCAGGGCTAATATGTGTTTGGAGAGTCAGGAGAAGCTTGCCCTATCTCAGCCACACTGGCTCATGGATGTAACACATGTTATTGTTCCTTGCTTTCATAAGCTTTAAATTTGTTAAAAAATATTGGGGGGAAAACATAAAGCAAATAAAAAAGATTTACAATGTAATCTCTTCTCTGCACACACCTCTTCCAAGCAGGTAGCTATGAAAACTGTCCTCTTAGTAAGATAAACTATCATTTTTAACATGGTAGATGGATGCCTTCATACATTTTAAAACTTGGGATGGGATATATTTTGTGGTTTAGTTATAATGACATCAATTACACTTGCTGTTGGGTAATAATTCATCCCTTTATAATGATTTATGAGGTGATTTTTAGTTTTTTGAATGTTTTATGTCCATTGACGTGTTTAGTTAAACACTTAAATGACATGGTCAGTTGGTTTGCAGGATGCTAGAGAACAGCACAATCAATAATTCTGCACCTGAGAACAATCTTCTTAGTTTTGTGCTAATGATTCCCTAAGCAATGTCCTGGGGGCCTTAGAAATAATTGCAATTCTACATAGTCAACAGACTGTTCAGATCCATATAATCGCTGTCTTTAGCTGCTTTATTTTTGTTTGTTTTGTTGTGAGTAGGATATTTGGTGTTAACATCTTTTTCATTGGGAATTCAATTGGCTGTTTGCTTTTCCAACCCTTCTTTAGCTTTCATGATAGTACTTTACCTCTTGAATTCAGACCCCACACTGAGCAGAGAAAGTGGTTAGTTAAGTATATGCTCCCTGCCATTCAATTCATCTTTCTGGATTGCTACCTTTGGAGACTGAAAGTGCCCTGGACAAACATAGACATAATAAGGCATAGCATTCCCAGCTGAAAATAATTGATCCACTTAGTTACCTTAATATGCAGAGTAGAAATCATGGACAAGCGTTAATGGAATGATATAGTCTGTATCCCCTCTGTGCTGAGAAGGAAGACCAGGTTTAATCACATTGTTTTAGGGATGGTGAGTGGAGGTAGTTTCTCCATTCTAGAAGCCTTTGAAAAAAGTCACATTTGAGGTAATGATAAGACTGACCTATTTACAAATCCTTTCTGATGGAGAGGGGAAAGTGAGAAAGAATTCAGCTTGGGAAGCTCACTTTTGTAGAGGGACAGGGTCAATTGTTCAGGGTGCCAAGTAAACAGAAAGCATGTCCATTGTAGTTGCAGAGGACACAGAACTTATTCCAGTATCTGTAAAGCATTCTATACGGCCAGGCTGGTGCACACAGAGAAGTAATCAATCTGAGAACGAGACATTCTTTGTCGAGACAGACCACACCTTACAAAGCTATCCAAAAAAGATTTACAAACCCAGGAAAGGGTATGGGAAGGGAGCACAGATAAAGAGGAACAGTAAGTCTAAATGTCTCTCTGGACTGCAGGCATGCTGCAGCAAACACAAGTGAAACTGCAACCTCATCTTCAATGCCATATTTGAAAACCAAGTTAAAACAGGTTTCAAAGTAGCAGCCGTGTTAGTCTGTATCAGCAAAAAGAACAGGAGTACTTGTGGCACCTTAGAGACTAACACATTTATTTCAGCATAAGCTTTCGTGGGCTACAGCTCACTTCTTCAGATGCATCTCCTGTTCTCTTTTCAAGTTAAAACAAGGTCTGGAATTTGGCTGTGGTTGAATCACATTCTGACAAGGTTTGTTTTGCCAGGGCAGATGATGATAACCCATGTTAGTTTGTCAAGGCTCTGGAGTCAAACAGATTAGAGATATGGATCCTAACACAGATTGGCACCATTCACATTAGCTAACTGAACTGTGTCAGAAATACACTTGCCGCCATGCTGGTTCAAATGTTTGAACATGGCTTTCAAAAGCAGCTGCTTTCTCAGTGTAGAGAGGATATCTGAGGAAAGGAGCTGAAATGAGAGTCTTACTTCTCTCTCCATTTTCAGAGGCACATAAGCTTTACCTCAAGGCAATTACTGTAGTCAGTGGAGGATATATGGCTAAATTTTATGCAGTTCTTTGAACACTTAGAAGTTGGACTCTTTGGCCCACTTCTGCTTTTAGAAAGACCCGAACAACTGGTGATTGACAATCTCCATCCTTCCTCCCCCCCTTGGGAAAACAAAATAAGTCAGCTTTATTCTGAGTTGTGGAAAACAATACGAGTGACATGAACGAGGATAAATCACCTGGAAAGGTGTTTGTAAATCTTGATTAGTCAAAGAGAAATGCCTATCTGCTATAAATGAAGTTAGCTGACCTTTCTACTTCCCATTTAACAATCGCCACTTCTCATGAACGTAAACAGAGAATAAATCTCTGCAGGAATCCCATCTGACTTATCTGCTGAAAATAAAAAAGGATTGGTTTGATAAGCCTGTGGTGAGTTTTAAAAATTAGGTCCCCGAGGAAAAAATATTAAATGCTCAGGCCTCAATTCAGCAAAGCACCTGCCTGCTAAATCAGGGCCTAAGAGAGCAATACCAGGACCTGGATGAGACAAAGTCTTAAAAATAGCTCCGTTATTCATATGATTATATGTGCTCGCCCACCTTTTTAACAGTGTGAGATCCCCATACATTCTGCTGTTCAGCCCATGTCTGAACTCTCCTCTCCCTTCCCCGCAGACATTTTTTGGGGGGAGGGAGTAAGGCCAGACTTTCAAAGTTAGGTGTGTTGGCATTTGATTTATGAACACGTTGACTAGATGCAGGTGCCCAAATACAGTGTTTGTGCCCACACGTCCAGTTATGCTCATCACTGGTTGTTGTTATTATTTATTTGTATTACAGTAGCACCCGGAGGCCTCAACCCGGGATCAGGGCCCCACTTTGTTTGGAATGTACATACCTCGAGGCGCTATATACACATAAACACTCGCAACAGGCAGGTGTGTACAAGTACTTGTGTTTGCCTCACTTCGAATGGTACAGCCCTGAAAGTGCTGTTATTTATAGTTATCAAACTGTAGTGTTCGCTCTTTTGGATCACCCATTTTCTTTCTATCCCTCTGATGCGGGCACCAGTCTACCACTAAGCTTGCCCATATAAACACACTAAAAATATCTTCTTAAGAAGATACCGTGATCTTGCTCTAAATATCACCTTTTGCGACACCATCAATCTGAAATGAGGGACAGTCCCTGCTCTGTAGAGTTTACAATGTAAACAGACAAGGAAGGATTGTTATCCCCATGTTACTGGAGAGGAGGGGCAGCACAAAGAGATTAAGTGATTTACACCAGGTTACACAGCAAGCCTGGAGCAAAAGCAGGATTAGAACCCACATCTCCCGAGTCCTAATTCAGGGCCCTAACTATGATCTGCCTTTTGCTTCACCTGCCTCAGAACCTTTCTAACTGAAACTCCACTTTATCCCCATACAACCCACATATCTCCGCTATCATACTGAACATCCAGCATGGAGCCTGAATCCCAACTCTTAACATATGACACTTACACACACATGCAAATTTCAATTCCTAATTAATGTCTTCATAAAAAAACCAAACTTAGAACCGTTGCTACAAACTTAGCCCTCCCAGTCACGTTTCCTAAACATGACAAAAAGATATCTTGCAGCCACCATTTGCAATCTGACACCATATCTCACTTACATTCACCAATACAAAACTCCCTACCGAACTTTACCGTTCTCATAGCCATGCCAACCCTATATTAGTAACTAAAACATGTGAACATCTGATCAATAAATAAGACTGCAATTTGGTTATCCAGGGGGCGAGGTATGTGGACTGTGGCTGTTAGAAGTGAGAAACATCTTACTGGCAAGATGAACTGATGAGTGAGTGCAGATGGGGCATTAAATAATGTAAGTGGTTATTTCCATGCTTTTTGTTTTTTGTATTGTATTCAATCTGACCTCAAAAATAATGTCCATTTCTCTGTACACACACATGAAACACATACCCAATACAGATGATCATCCCATGACATTTTATTTCAGTCTTGGGAAACTGAGAGTACATTGGTTGGAATGTTCTCGGTTCCACTCTGTGGAGGCCTGAACTAAAATTACGACTGAAAAGCAAATGCAGTGACCTTTAAAAGAATCGAGAAGAAGCTATTTCCAGCACGTTACTAAATGCTATATTTTAAAGGTTCTAACCTTATTTGCTACAAGTGTATAATATCAGGAAAACCTTGCTAGTGAAGGTTCTGCATTCATCACATAGCCCAAGTCACTTACAGAAGAGATGGGGAAAGTTATTACTTTCCCCAATGCAGACATTAAAGTTCAATCCCCTTTTCCTGTTGTGTTTTGCGGCATTAAATAAGGTTCAGGGATCACTTTAAGAACTACAGGCTTCTCGCCCTAACAAAAATATAAAGTTTTCTGCAAACAACAATGGCTATATCATCTTGGAGAGCAATTTATGATACACACACATATCCTACAGAGCTCACACAAACAATTAACTTGACTAGTATATTGCCATTTGATATCTCCATAGCATACATTTTATTGAACAAAATATTGTTTTATGTTCAGAGACTGATTTACAAGACACAGTTTAAAAGTAAACAAGCAAACAAAAGACAACTGTGCCATAAAGTCCTGTGAGGCCACCATTGGGGCTGGAGTTTAATTTCACCAAGCAAGTAATAAGAGGTGGTTTTATAATGCTTTATTTAATATCTGACAGTCCACAGTGTCGTGGAAAACGTCACCCACGCATTGATTTTAGTTCACAGACTCAAGCCTGAGGCCAGTTTATTGCAATACATACCAACGCATTGGGGGTTGCAGTCAGAAACCACACCCCCGATCACAGCTCGCAGGCTGCTTTTATTCTTACAAACCGCAAACATAGTACAAATTATATGTCATTTACGCAAAATAGGAGTTGGGGTCTGCTCCCCTTTCCCAACACCTTCCTTATTAATTTTCCGAGAATTGGATGCATATTAGATTGGGGGTCCCTGGTGCTTTCCGAGATGGGCAGTACTTGGTACCAGTCGGGGTGTATTCTCGGCAGGGTACATGTTATTTTTCTGGGGTGTTAATGTTAGGGCATCGGGGGGGTTATTACAGGATGCCCAAAGAAGATATATGATTGGCTAGTTTTGCATTTAGCTGGAACTACAGGAGAAGTTGGCCTTTTGCTAGAAGCAATTTCTTCATACAAGCGGTTATTATACTTCATAAACAAGCTGTTATTATTTTACTGGGGCTTTTCACACTACTCCCTCTCCCTCCCTCCTCTGGTCATAACCCTTGACCGAGTCTGGCAGAAGACTGTGTAGCTTAGTCTTGTTCAGGCCTTAACTTGTAAAGGCCGGTATACCGAGCCCTCGCCGGAGGGCCTACGTTCGGGCCTTCACCGTCATTTTGACTGACATAAGGGAGGCCCGCCAGGCCTATTCCCTCACAACAGAGACGTCATGTTTTGATGCTTAGAAAAACAAAGAGAAATGTAAACGTCACTTCATTTATTATTTATTATTATTATCATCATTATTATTAATTAATTAATATTATTACTAGTTCACTTCATTTAGTATTATTCATTGGTTTATATTGTACTTTTTGTCTCTAGAAAGGTGCCATATGCCAAATGAATCAGATAGCATGAACACTGAGCCAGCAAATAAAGAACAAACATGGACAGAGCAATAAATGACAATAAAATGCAAAAGTGGTTAGAAAGTAAGTGTGGGTTGTAGCTGGTTTTTAAAAATTCAGATGGGATTGGATGGGATCAGCTGTATGGATACGGCAAGGTCAAAGATTTCACTAGAATGGTTCCAAATGAGAAAATGCACAATACAGGAGGAAAGGTGAGAGGAAGAAGTGGAGAATGTAAGTAATATACTGTAAATCAAAGGTGGAGTGCAATTTGCACAATGGTGTATAAACATGAGCCAGGGTCCAACAATCAGAAATGAGTCAAAGTTTGAAAAGCCTTAAAAGCAGCTATAAAATGTGCAGTCAGGCAGTGCTTTGATACAGAGGTAGGTAGTTATGCTGTATTGTCCACCTATCACCACTGATAGCTGAGGCCCAGAGCTACCAAAGTCTACAATGGAACTACACATGTGCTTAAATACTTTGTTGAATCAAAGCCTGAAAAAAGAATTTGAGAAAATGGGGGAAAGTTGTAAAGAAGCTTCAGAATATTGTGCAAATATCTTTTTTTTTTTTTTTTTTTTTTTTTTTGTATGTAATGACATAACTCTGGTGTGAGAATCACAGGCCCTGAAGCTAGACAAATTCAGACTGGAAATAAGGCATACATTTTTAACAGAGAGAGCAATTAACGCTGGAACAATTTACCAAGGGTCGTAGTGGATTTTCCATCACTGACATATTTTAAATCAAGATCGGATGTTTTTCTAAACGCTCTGTTCTAGCAATTATTTGGGGGAAATTCAATGGCCTGTGCTATACAGGAGGTCAGATTAGATTATCACAGTGGTTTTAGAATCTACGTCCCTTAAAGCAGTCCAAGAAATGAACAGGTGCAGCTATGGTACTCAACCTTTCACAGTGCAATGACAGCACTAAAATGTACATTGGGCTGCAAGATGTTGAGGTTTTCTACTGTGAAACAAAAGAGATGTTGATTTTTTTCTTATACACTTTTTAGTATGATAGTAAATCAGACATAGTTGCTGTGGATTATTCTGATTGTCTGAGTGGCCCAAGGCAGTGAGATTTTAGTCCCTCTGAATCCTGTCTGTCTGAGGCCATGTCTACACCTCCAATTTGTGTCGACAAAAGTGATGTTGACACCCAAAATGTGACATAATAAAAATTGCAATTTCGTGTTCACATTTGATCCCTCTGTCGACATATCACGTCCACAGTGGGGGCACCATCATTGACAGTGACAGTAATACACTGTGGGAACCTATCCCACAGTCCTTCTGTTGCTAGGTGTTGTGGGACAACGGAGCAGATCACAGCACATCTTGGGACAGTGCTAAATGTCCCATGATGCATTGCTTTCTGTCCCAGCACTCCATGGACTTCTGGATTTCTTTTGCGGCATTTTTTCAATGGCCCTTCTTTGCTGTGCACCCCGGCATCTTTGTGAGAAGGGATGGATCCTGCACGGCTCTCCTATGCTCTGATAACTGTCGAGAACACATTGCAGATGGCAGTACAGTTTATCGTGAAGTTCCTAACTGAAGAAGACTCGCAGGTGCCCGACATTCTGCGTGATATGGATAGGAGCAACTTTAGATTGCTTTTGACATTCACCGAGTAGCTGCATAGGGTAGACGGTTGCTTTTGGGCTCGTGAAACAAGCACTGAATGGTGGGATCATATCGTCATGCAGTTCTGGGATGATAAGCAGTGGCTATAGAACTTTTGGACGTGGAAAGCCACCTTCCTGGAACTGTGAGTGGAGCTCACCTCTGTGCTGTGGTGCAAGGACACCAGAATGAGAACTGCCCTCGGGGTAGAGAAGCATGTGGCAATTGCTGTGAGGAAGCTGGCACCTCCAGACTGCTATCAGTCAGTCATGAATCAATTTGGAGTGGGGAAGTCGATGGTTGGTGCTGCATTAATGCAAGTGTGCAGGGCAATTAATTGCATCCTGCTACGAAGGACCATGACTCTGGGAAATGTGTGTGAAACAGTGGATGGCTTTGTAGAAATGGGTTTCCCTAACTGTGGAGGGGCGATAGATGGCACACATATTCCAATTTTGGCACCAGACCACCTTGCGACGGAGTATATCAATAGGAAGGTGTACTTCTCCATGGTCTTGCAGGTGCTTGTGGATCCCTATAGGCGTTTCACTGACATCAACGTGGGGTGGTCTGGGAAGGTGAATGACGCATGCATCATCAGGAACACTGGCCTGTACAGAAAGCTGCAAGCTGGGACTTTCTTTCCTAACCAGAAGATTACAGTGGGAGGTGTTGAAATGCCCATAGTGATCCTAGGGGACCCGGCATACCCTTTACAGCCATGGCTCATGAAACCTTACACGGGACACCTGGACAGCAGTAAGGAGTGGTTCAACAACAGGCTCAGTAGGTGCCGGATGACAGTTGAATGTCCCTTTGTCAAATTAAAGGCACGCTGGCGATGCCTTTATGGCAGGTTGGACCTCACTGAGGATAATAGTTCTATGGTCATAGCCATGTACTGTATGCTGCATAGTCTCTGTGAAGCTAAGGGTGAAAGGTTTGCTCAGGGGTGAAGTGCTGGGGCAGACTGCTTGATCACTGATTTTGAGCAGCCAGATACCAAGGCTGTCAGAGGAGCCCAGAGGGGAGCTATTCGAATCAGGGAGGCTTTGAGGCAGCACTTTGACAATGACCACCATTAACATATATCTCTGTCTGAGTTGCTTCAATGTTACCTTACATGTAGTTTTCCTAGGGGGCAATGAGGACATTTGGGGCCTTATAGTCCTGTAATAAAGTGATTAAAATGCCAGTGCATGTATTGGCAGTGCCTGCTATCTCACCTTGTAGAAAAAAAATAAAGATGATTTACCATTATAAAAGTTTGCTTTTATTGCACAAGAAACAGCACACACAAACACACAGATGCTTGGCGGGAAAGGAGGAACCAGGGAAGGGCAGTCTTTCACAGCTGTGTGTAGGTCCAGCTATCATTGTGAAAATTGTCTGAGGGGGTGCAGTGAAGGGGAACCCGAGAAGTCCCGGGCGGTGGAAAGGACTGTGCAGGTGGGGGCATGGAAAAGAGTTCTGAATGTGCTGCAGTGGAAGCCGAGCACTGATCCGCTCAGTCTGCAGCATTATTAAGGACTTCAGCATCTGCGTTTGCTCCTCCATTACTTTAATCAACCACTCAGTAGCATCCTTATAAAACACATGATTCTCTTTTCTGTCCTGCTGTTCAGCTTCCCAGCACTCACTTCATTCCCTTTTCTCTGCATTGGAGCACTGCAGGACCTCCCGGAACATGTCTTCTTTGCTGCGTCTTGGGCGCTTTCTGATCTGGCAGAGACGCTCGGCCAGTGTGCGTGGGGTGTTCCTGAAGGCCACATCTGGTGAAGCACAGGGCCAATGCACAGAAGCGGGATTGTTAAATTCAGGCACAGGATTGAAACATTTCTGTTAACTACACCTTTTGCAACATTGCCATCACTTTCTCACTGACCCTATCCAGCATACATCTCTGCAAACACCCAAAACATGGTGAGTGTTGGTGCGCAGGGGGAGAGGGGGAGAGCACTCCACCTGGGGAAAAGAGCACACACTCTTTGCAAGGGTCGTGGTGCAGCATTCTAAGGAACAAATTCTAAAATTCTCCCGCACCTTTCCACTGGTGGGGATAATTCTAGCAGACATCTCACTGCTAAGGGTAAGCAGAGAAACGAGGGTATATCTACTCCATGCTTGTGGCTTCTGCCATGCTCCCTATGCTGCTCACCTATGTGCTGCTTTGTTCCCTGCACAAGTAATTGCCGAATGGCATGGGAAAGTTTCCTACAATGGGTGAAGGAACAAAGCTGCTCTGCCAAGGAACCTTCGGCAGAGGATTACCGAGTACCTCCAGGAAACTTTCCTGGAGATCTCTCTGGAGGATTCCCGTGAGATCTCGGTGTGCATCAACACCCTGTTCCACTGTACTGATTAGCTACACAGGGAAATGTTCAGCTCACAGAAACACATCCAGCGTCCCACATTTCTATGCCCTGAACCCACCTCCGCACTACACAAGCCACAGCCACCTATCAGGAGTCTCATCTCCTGCTTCTTGCTTGCCAGAGAGCAACTACTGAGACTGGATAGATTCATAGATTCATAGATTCATAGATTATAGGACTGGAAGGGACCTTGAGAGGTCATCGAGTCCAGTCCCCTGCCCGCATGGCAGGACCAAATACGGTCTAGACCATCCCTGATAGACATTTATCTAACCTACTCTTAAATATCTCCAGAGACAGAGATTCCACAACCTCCCTAGGCAATTTGTTCCAGTGTTTAACCACCCTGACAGTTAGGAACTTTTTCCTAATGTCCAACCTAGACCTCCCTTGCTGCAGTTTAAACCCATTGTTTCTGGTTCTATCCTTAGAGGCTAAGGTGAACAAGTTCTCTCCCTCCTCCTTATGACACCCTTTTAGATACCTGAAAACTGCTATCATGTCCCCTCTCAGTCTTCTCTTTTCCAAACTAAACAAACCCAGTTCTTTCAGCCTTCCTTCATAGGTCATGTTCTCAAGACCTTTAATCATTCTTGTTGCTCTTCTTTGGACCCTTTCCAATTTCTCGACATCTTTTTTAAAATGCGGCGCCCAGAACTGGACACAATACTCCAGCTGAGGCCTAACCAGAGCAGAGTAGAGCGGAAGAATGACTTCTCGTGTCTTGCTCACAACACACCTGTTAATGCATCCCAGAATCATGTTTGCTTTTTTTGCAACAGCATCACACTGTTGACTCATATTTAGCTTGTGGTCCACTATAACCCCTAAATCCCTTTCTGCCGTACTCCTTCCTAGACAGTCTTTTCCCATTCTGTATGTGTGAAATTGATTTTTCCTTCCTAAGTGGAGCACTTTGCATTTGTCTTTGTTAAACTTCATCCTGTTTACCTCAGCCCATTTCTCCAATTTGTCCAGATCATTTTGAATTATGACCCTGTCCTCCAAAGCAGTTGCAATCCCTCCCAGTTTGGTATCATCCGCAAACTTAATAAGCGTACTTTCTATGCCAATATCTAAGTCGTTGATGAAGATATTGAACAGAGCCGGTCCCAAAACAGACCCCTGCGGAACCCCACTCGTTACGCCTTTCCAGCAGGATTGGGAACCATTAATAACAACTCTCTGAGTACGGTTATCCAGCCAGTTATGCACCCACCTTATAGTAGCCCCATCTAATTTGTATTTGCCTAGTTTATCGATAAGAATATCATGCGAGACCGTATCAAATGCCTTACTAAAGTCTAGGTATACCACATCCACCGCTTCACCCTTATCCACAAGGCTCGTTATCCTATCAAAGAAAGCTATCAGATTGGTTTGACATGATTTGTTCTTCACAAATCCATGCTGGCTGTTCCCTATCACCTTACCACCTTCCAAGTGTTTGCAGATGATTTCCTTAATTACTTGCTCCATTATCTTCCCTGGCACAGAAGTTAAACTAACTGGTCTGTAGTTACCTGGGTTGTTTTTATTTCCCTTTTTATAGATGGGCACTATATTTGCCCTTTTCCAGTCTTCTGGAATCTCTCCCGTCTCCCATGACTTTCCAAAGATAATAGCTAGAGGCTCAGATACCTCCTCTATTAGCTCCTTGAGAGTAGACACCTCTGGAGAGGAGAACAGTTCCTGGCTGCCTGCTTCACTGGGCAACCCCACCTGGAACTGCACATCCTCATTTAACTCCACCTCTTCATCAATAACTTCATCCTCTGGGTTAGGTCCTCTTTCTGCTGCCCCTGTGCCCTCCAAAGTATCCAGTGGGTTCTTGGCGATGGAGGTGGGGTCGCCACCGAGGATAGCATCCAGCTCCTTACAGAACTGGCAGGTCTTAGGTGAAGCACCTGAGTGAAACTCCCTCGCCTTATGGTACACCTGCCTCAGCTCCCTTATCTTCGCTCTGCATTGCAACGTGTCCCGATCATACCCCTTTTCGCACAAGCCTCAAGAAATCTTCCCATAGGTATCCATATTCCTATGGCTCAAGCGCAGCTGGGACAGCACAGCCTCCTCTCCCCATATACTGATTAGATCCAACAACTCTGCAGTGGTCCAAGCGGGAGAGCATTTTCTGCGATAACCTACCGTGGTTACCTGGGAAGATACAATAAGACCTCTCCATGCCAAGCAAACAGGAAATGGAATTTTAAAAATTCCTGGGGCTTCTAAGGGGGAGGGGCAGATGGTTGTTTACCTAGCTGCAAGGCAGTAGAGTTCAAACTGCTGACCAGAGAGGTCAGGATGGGCATTGTGGGACACCTCCTGGAGGCCAATCAAAGCAATGAAATGAAGGGTGGTGTCTACACTTGCACTTTGTCGACAAAAATGTAGAGGAAAAAGTCATAAATTTCTCATAAGGGTGGATGTATTTTGTCGCCAAAACTGGGTGGTTTCCCTGACAAAAGTCACCTTGCAGTGTATACGCACTCACTGTTTGGGTTGACAAATGGCACTTTTAGTGACAAAACTTGGTAGCGTAGACAAGGCCTGAATGATGAGCAACCAAACCCTGCATTAACAGAATGTTGCCAATGTCTCCCTCTATGTTACCCGAAGTGAAGCACCACTCCTATGAAGCTCTTCTGAAGCTCATCTTCAGGCTTCAATGCTGCAGTGCTGCTGAGTTCATCAGGGCGAAGGATAAGCGGTGCCGCAGCTTCTGTGATCCCTGAATGCTAGCAAGCATTTGGATGAATCTGACCTGAGATTTGAGTTTGTTACCATGCAAGAAACCTGAGGTTAAATTTTCACAATTCCCAATGTAATTTAGGAGCCTACGTCTCATTAGAAGTCAATTGAAAACTTTACCCCAGGTGAATTTAACATGATTTCACACACGTTTCAAGGATTTAATTGTTAGTATTTCCAAGGAGCTCTTCTAAACTACTGCACTATATGACCATGAAATAGAAATTTGGCAATATACTATTTAAACAATATTTATAAGCCAATTAACATCTGATGGAAAACGCTGGCAAAACTATTTTGATTAGAGATCATTCATTTATAGAACCTATTTCTGTATTTCTATAACCCCATTTTTGTATTTCTAGGTCTGTTACATGAGAAAGGGATCTTTGTTTCTTATGACTGGCGGCCTGACCTTGCAAAGTCCACCCACAAGTTCTCATTGAGAGTTGAGGCTTCTCAGCGCTTTGCAGAATCAAGTCCTTTAGCAGCCCCTGCTGTTTGATTGTGGTCCAAATCCATAATCCTTGGTTACATCACTAATGGTTGGTGTGGAAATGCTAATGAGGTCATAAACAGAGTAGTGTGACTTCAGTGAGAGCAGCAGAAGCAGACTGGCTAGAACATTTGTTTCCATGAAAATGTTCCTAGTAATAAACAGAAAAAGAGAAGCATATATGTTATGCACACACAGAGTGGCTACTAAACAGGAATTTTTTTGCGGCAGCACTGTCTACTTTTTAAGTTAGAGCACTTTATAATTAACAGCCAGAACGGGCAGAGAAGTGAACCAAGCATAAGGTTTCTGTTGTGTCATTGGGGTCACCCATATGAACAACACATAGACAAAGTGCAATCCTATGAGCCTTGTATGCTCAGAGGGTGGCTCTTTCAAAAGCACTCAGCATTGTCCTAAATCTATTCCTACTAGTGTCAGCGGGAGTTTGACTTCAGCAGGAACAGCTCAGCCAAACCTGAATGTTATGGAGAATCCCTCCTAGGTTTTCCATTTACTTCATGGAAAGAAAGCTTCCAGAGCGAACACCACAGCCTGTTGCTTCAGACTCTATAGTCTCCCCAGTTAAATCTGCCTTGCCCACAAATGACCATCACACTGTGAAAAGCAGACATCTTGTCATAGTTAAAATGGCAAGCTACAACTGCTTAAATACTAAAGAAAAGATTGTGCCTAAGTAGTTAAATCCCCTTCAAGCTTATTGGTTTGGTTCATTTTATTTTATTTTTTAAAAAGTGGGTGAAAACTGCTCCAGTAAAATGCGCAGATAAAGTGCTGACTATCAAGGGGAGTTTCCAGTTTCACTGAGTTCCATTTTTTAACATCTTGGCAAAGACCTTTTTCCCCCCTCAAGCTAAAGACCTCCCACTGACATTGTAACATTAGCCTGGGACAGCTAGTGGCTATTTCTGAAGAATGGCAGGTGAGAGGGCTTTTTGCGCAAAACCAACACGCACACACAAAGCTGAGGTTTCCACCCTTGCTCCCACAGTTCCTTAGGCTGAGATGTTCAAAGGAATCTAAAAGAATTGTCTGATGGGATCTGGGCACCTAACTCCATGAGTGCCTTTGGAAAACCCAGCATTAATCCTTATATTTTCAGATTGACTGTAGAAGTACAAAACCAAAGCGGTGGGAGCTCTTTAGGTTAGGAACCGTCATCTTCTGTGTTTGTACAGCTCCATGGCTAGGGTTCCTATGCATTACCACAATAATAATTATTATTAATAAAGCACTCTGTGTTCGCTTAACTCTGCTCCCACTGAAATCAACATGAGTTTTACCATTTACGTCAAAGGGAGCAGTGTTATGCCAGTGCCAAGCACTTCTGAAAAACCCTCCCAGGGTTTCAGATCCGGACTTTTCACCTAGAAATAACCTAACAAAAATGTAAGTGCCTCATAGGATATGTATAATACTGCAAAAGGGCCAAGCCCACTCCTGACCCTAATGTGACTGGTCGGTTTGCATTCTTGTTTTAGAATCCGGTCTGGAGACTTGAATGGTTTACGCATTTCAGACTGCACTGGGTGAGGAGTTGGCATGCAACTTTTCACTGACACATGGGTGTGTCATTTCTTCTTCAAGTTTCAGTGCATGAAGTGCTCAAATGTGCAAGGAGCTGAATATCCCCTACTCACTCCAACTTCAGTGGAAGTTGAAGGTACTCAGCACTTCTCAGGTAGATCCCAAAGGCATTTTAAAAGTTCATCAAAAACATTTGTACATGGTTTTGGCTACTGCGGAAGGAAGGGGGGAAGTTGGTGTATGGTTGGTGGTTTCCTCCCGCCCAACTTCCAGCAATAAACCTGATTTATTAAACTGACATTTTGCAAATAGTTAGACCTGAAAATTGACTAAGCCCTTCTGATATTAGAAAAATCATTTTGGAAGCAGTTGAAATATTAGTACAAAATACCTAATGGAGTTACAGTTAATTTTCATAATCTCTTCTTTTACAGAACAATGGTGATGAACCAAGCAAGTCATTTTATTAAGGAAGAGGTTTCTTTTTGGCAAAAATATAAACTACCTGAATCTTGCCTCAAACTCCAAACTACACCTTATTGAGTTTCAGAAATGTTAGTTACTTTAGTTAATTTTAAACATATTTTTCATATTGCCACTATAATTAGGACTGATAGATACTTTACCAAATGAGGTTGGGCCACTAGTTGGATGGGGACCGAAAAGAACAGCTAAGTGCTACATGGAGTGATGGCACAGGTGGCATGGTTTCCTTTGAGTCAATGAACCAATGTCTCTACTTAGTTTTGGCCAGTTTGTTGTAAGTATGCAATTTTTGCTATTCAAAATTCAAGCTGTGTGATTGGTCACGTAAGTTATACTTTTTTCTCTTCTCCTTGATTAGTTAAGCATGTCCTGAGAATCAAATTTCACATGCACATTTGGAAGCTAACTTTATAGTTAGCTTTCCATTAATATTTTCCAAAGTGAATTTAAAATATGCGGTTTGTATGGACATTCCTGTTGGTAAACTCAGTCACTAGAATATTTGCAGAACGCAAAAGCAAAATGGGCTAGGAACACAATACAAAAAGTAATTTTAAAATGGGGGGGAGGGGAATTTCCACTGTTCTTCTAGTTTTATTTGAGAAGCAAACCATGCAAAAATATGCAGTCATGCATGCAAAGAGGGGATGGTGTACTCAGATGTAGTCACATAGTTTACACTTACAACTATCTGTGTGCGCTTTGTGTGCATATTGTTTTGCAAATGTAGCGTAGGCACCATGGCTGTAAGAATTATTTTTGTCATTGTTACAGTATCCATAGATAATTCCAGGACAAAAGCAGGTGGTTTCACAATAATTATTGCACCTGGTATTCTGTCAACTTCTACCAGATACTCTCCTACTTTTCTTTTGTTAAGAACCTATAACAAGACAGGTGAGCTTTTCACTATGCCTTGTTAGGAGGAGGTGAGACAGTCACTATTGAATCCTAATACCGTGTGGCTCAAGATATTCTTCTTTACCAACATAAGACAGGCACTGAATAGCTGGAGTCTCATTCTTGGAACAAAGACAGTACTGGGGTTTGGGAATGGAAAATGGCATAACATGGAGGCACACAGGTCAACGAAAATTGGAAATGGGAACAACACCAATCAATTCAAATGATCATTGCATGCTTCCTATTGTCTTCCTTGGATGCTGTACTGTATAAACCCTCTTAGAAATATTTCATCACTACGACTACATTTGAGAGGAAAAAAGGTTGTTTCCTATCTCTACTCTAAGAAGTATTTCATTATGAGCTGCATTGTTCAACAATATTAGGTGAACTTTACCAGTCAATGGATCTAGTAAAGAAAGTTGCTCTACAATATACTGTATCAGAGGGGTAGCCGTGTTAGTCTGAACCTGTAAAAAGCAACAGAGGGTCCTGTGGCACCTTTAAGACTAACAGAAGTATTGGGAGCGTAAGCTTTCATGGGTAAGAACCTCACTTCTTCAGATGCAAGTAATGGAAATTTCCAGAGACAGATATAAATCAGTATGGAGATAACGAGGTTAGTTCAATCAGGGAGGGTGAGATGCTCTGCTAGCAGTTGAGGTGTGAACACCAAGGGAGGAGAAACTGCTTCTGTAGTTGGATAGCCATTCACAGTCTTTGTTTAATCCTGATCTGATGGTGTCAAATTTGCAAATGAACTGGAGCTCAGCAGTTTCTCTTTGGAGTCTGGTCCTGAAGTTTTTTTGCTGTAAGATGGCTACTGCTATTGTGTGGCCAGGGAGGTTGAAGTGTTCTCCTACAGGTTTTTGTATATTACCGTTCCTGATATCTGACTTGTGTCCATTTATCCTCTTGCGTAGTGACTGTCCAGTTTGGCCAATGTACATAGCAGAGTGGCATTGCTGGCACATGATGGCATATATAACATTGGAGGACGTACAGGTGAATGAGCCGGTGATGTTGTAGCTGATCTGGTTAGGTCCTGTGATGGTGTTACTGGTGTAGATATGTGGGCAGAATTGGCATCGAGGTTTGTTGCATGGGTTGGCTCCTGAGTTAGAGTTGTTATGGTGCAGTGCGTGGTTGCTGGTGAGAATATGCTTAAGGTTGGTGGGTTGTCTGTGGGCGAGGACCGGCCTGCCTCCCAAGGTCTGTGAAAGTGAGGGATCATTGTCCAGGATGGGTTGTAGATCACTGATGATGCGTTGGAGAGGTTTAAGCTGAGGACTGTAGGTGATGGCAAGTGGAGTTCTGTTGGTTTCTTTTTTGGGCCTGTCTTGTAGCAGGAGGCTTCTGGGTACACGTCTGGCTCTGTTGATTTGTTTGTCTATTTTCTTGTGTGGGTATAGTAGTTTTGAGAATGCTTGGTGAAGATCTTGTAGGTGTTGGTCTCTGTCTGAGGGGTTGGAGCAGATGCAGTTGTACCTCAGCGCTTGGCTGTAGATGATGGATCGCGTGGTGTGTCCGGGGTGGAAGCTGGAGGCATGAAGGTAGGCGTAGCGGTTGGTCGGTTTTCGGTATAGAGTGGTGTTAATGTGGCCATCGCTTATTTGTACTGTGGCGTCTAGGAAGTGGACCTCCTGTGTAGATTGGTCCAGGCTGAGGTTGATGGTGGGGTGGAAGCTGTTGAAATCATGGTGGAATTCTTCCAGGGTCTCCTTCCCATGGTCCACATGATGAAGATGTCATCAATGTAGCGTAGGTAGAGAAGAGGTGTTAGTGGACGAGAGCTGAGGAAGCGTTGTTCCAGGTCAGCCATAAAAATGTTGGCATATTGTGGGGCCATGCGGGTGCCCAAAGCGGTGCCACTGGTCTGGAGGTATATATTGTCACCAAATTTGAAATAATTGTGCATGAGGATAAAGTCACAGAGCTCAGCAACAAGCTGTGCTGTGTCATCATCAGGGATACTGTTCCTGACAGCTTGTATTCCATCTGTGTGTGGGATGTTTGTGTAGAGAGCCTCCACATCCATGGTGGCTAGGATGGTGTTTTCTGGGAGGTTACCAATGCATTGTAGTGCAGTCCCCGCCCACAGACAACATGCAACAAACCTCGATGCCAACTCTGCAACAAACCCATGCAACAAACCTCAATGCCAACTCTGCCCACATATCTACACCAGTAACACCATCACAGGACCTAACCAGATCAGCTACAACATCACCGGCTCATTCACCTGCATGTTCACCAATGTTATATATGCCATCATGTGCCAGCAATGCCCCTCTGCTATGTACATTGGCCAAACTGGACAGTCACTACGCAAGAGGATAAATGGACACAAGTCAGATATCAGGAATGTCAATATACAAAAACCTGTAGGAGAACACTTCAACCTCCCTGGCCACACAATAGCAGATGTAAAGGTAGCCATCTTACAGCAAAAAAACTTCAGGACCAGACTCCAAAGAGAAACTGCTGAGCTCCAGTTCATTTGCAAATTTGACACCATGAGATCAGGATTAAACAAAGACTGTGAATGGCTATCCAACTACAGAAGCAGTTTCTCCTCCCTTGGTGTTCACACCTCAACTGCTAGCAGAGCATCTCACCCTCCCTGATTGAACTAACCTCGTTATCTCCATACTGATTTACATCTGCCTCTGGAAATTTCCATTACTTGCATCTGAAGAAGTGAGGTTCTTACCCACGAAAGCTTATGCTCCCAATACTTCTGTTAGTCTTAAAGGTGCCACGGGACCCTCTGTTGCTTTTTACAATATACTGAAGTTGCATATATGCCTTCTGCCCTTTAAATCACAGTAGTTACAAAAAAACAAACAAACATCACTTAGCTCTCCGGGCTGGTACAGCACTGAATCATTAATCTCTAAAAAGTGGTTAGCTTAGTCTAGTTTCTACAGTGTCATCATACATTGTAGACCATGTCCACATCCAAGAAAGTATGCTGATCTGCGAACTCTTGATTTAATACCAACTGCCACACTGCCCTTGACCTCACACTGACTTTGAAGTTTTCTGGCTGGTAACAGTATGTGTGGCAAAGAGGCGAGCCACGGAGTCAGGAAGAACTGCTAACTCAATGATGTATTAAAACATATTTTCCAATAGCTAAATTTTTTTAAGCTAATAGAACTATTTTTCACACTGCTGTCCAGTCTCTCAAATTGATTAGATTAGATAGTAAATTGAACAGCCAGATAGATAACATCAGGAGTTGGGGGTGAATTGATTGCAAATATGGATGCATGATATCCATTTCCCAGCCCTCCATGTCTTGGGTTTTACGTTGGCTCTGGCCTATGAAGCTTCAATCCCCATGTACATCCTCAGGTTTTGTATGGAAATTAGATACAACCTGAGGATGGGCTTCATATAGTGGGCTTTTAGTTTTTCAGGGCATGAGTTTTTAAAGTCTAAATAATAAGACGGGTCAACTAGAATGCCTCATATTAAATGAGGATATTGATATAATAGGCATCACAGAAACTTGGGGGAATGAGGATAATCAAGGGGCCACAGTAATAGCAGGGTACAAAATATATCGGAAGGACAGAACAGGTCATGTTGGTGGGGCAGTGGCACTATATGTGAAAGAAAGCATAGAATCAAATAAAATAAAAATCTTAAATGAACCAAACTACCATAGAATCTCTATGGGTAGTAATTCCATGCTCGAATAATAAGAATATAGCAGTAGGACTATATTACCAACCACCTGACCAGGATGGTGATAGTGACGGTGAAACAGAGGCTATAAAAATAAAAAACTCAATAATAATGGGGGATTTCAACTATCTCTATATTGACTAGGTACATGTCACCTCAGGACAGGATGCAGAAACAAAGTTTCTTGAGACCTTAAATGACTGTTTCTTGGAGCAGCTAGTCCTGGAACCCACAAGAGGAGAGGCAATTCTTGATTTAGTCCTAAGTGCAGCATAAGGTCTGGTCCAAGAGGTGTATATAGCTGGACTGCTTGGTAACAGTAACCATAATATAATTAAATTTAACATCCCTGTGATGGGGGAAACACCGCAGCAGCCCAACACAGTAGCATTTAATTTAAGCAAGGGGGACCACACAAAAATGAGGAAGTTAGTTAAATTAGAAATTAAAAGGTACAGTGCCAACAGTAAAATCCCTGCAAGCTGCATGGAAACTTTTTAAAGACACCATAATAGAGGCTGAACTTAAATGTATACCCCAAATTAAAAAACATAGTAAGAACCAAAAAAGTGCCACTATGGCTAAACAACAAAGTAAAAGAAGCAGTGAGAGACAAAAAGGCATCCTTTAAAAAGTGGAATTTAAATCCAAAGGAGCATAAACTCTGGCAAATGAAGTGTAAAAATATAATTAGGAAGGCCACAAAAGCATTTGAAGAACAGCTAGCCAAAGACTCAAAAAGTAATAGCAAAAATTGTTTTAAGTACGTCAGAAGCAGGAAGTCTGCTAAACAACCAGTGGGGCCACTGGACAATCGAGATGCTAAACAAGTACTCAGGACAATAAGGCCAGTGCAGAGAAACTAAAATAATTCTTTGCATCAGTCTTCACAGCTGAGGATGTGAGGAAATTCCCACACCTGAGCCATTCTTTTTAGGTGACAAATCTGATGAACTGTCACAGATTGAGTTGTCATTGGAGGAGGTTTTGGAACAAATTGATAAACTAAATAGTAATAAGTCACTAGGACCAGATGGTATTCACCCAAGAGTTCTGAAGGAACTCAAATGTGAAATTGCAGAAATACTAACTGTAGTTTGTAACCTATCATTTAAATCAGCTTCTGTACCAAATGACTGGAGGATAACTAGCATGACGCCAATTTTTTAAAAGGGCTGCAGAGATTATCCCGGCAATTAAAAAAAAAAGAGAGAGAAAGAGAAAGGAATGTAAGGAGGAGGATCCGGGGAACTACAGGCCAGTCAGCCTCACCTCAGTCCCTGGAAAAATCACGGAGTAGGTCCTCAAGGAATCAGTTTCGAAGAATTTCGAGGAGAGGAAAACGATCAGGAACAGTCAGCATGGATTCACCAAGGGCAAGTCATGCCTGACTAACCTAATTGCCTTCTATGATGAGATAACTGGCTCTGTGGATGAGGGGAAAGCAGTGAACATGTTATTCCTTGACTTTAGCAAAGCTTTTGATACCATCTCCCACAGTATTCTTGCCAACAAGTTAAAGAAGTATGGGCTGGATGAATGGACTATAAGGTGGATAGAAAGCTGGCTAGATCATTGGGCTCAACGGGTAGTGATCAATGACTCCATGTCTAATTGGCAGCCGGTATCAAGCGGAGTGCCCCAAGGGTTGGTCCTGAGGTCGGTTTTGTTCAATATCTTCATTAATGATCTGGAGGATGGCGTGGATTGCACCCTCAGCAAGTTTGCAGATGACACTAAACTGTGAGGAGTGGTAGATACGCTGGAGGGTACAGATAGGATACAGAGGGACCTAGACAAATTAGAGGATTGGGCCAAAAGAAATCTGATGAGGTTCAACAAGGACAAGTGCAGAGTCCTGCACTTAGGATGGAAGAATCCCATGCATTGCTACATACTAGGGACCGAGTGGCTAGGCAGCAGTTCTGCAGAAAAGGACCTAGGGGTTACAGTGCACGAGAAGCTGGATATGAGTCAACAGTGTGCCCTTGTTGCCAAGAAGGCTAATGGCATTTTGGGCTGTATAAGTAGGAGAATTGCCAGCAGATCGAGGGACGTGATCATTCCCCTCTATTCGGCATTGGTGAGGCCTCATCTGGAGTACTGTGTCCAGTTTTGGTCTCCACACTACAAGAAGGATGTGGAAAAATTGGAAAGAGTCCAGCGGAGGGCAACAAAAATGTTTAGGGGGCTGGAGCACATGATTTATGAGGAGAGGCTGAGGGAACTGGGATTATTTAGTCTGCAGAAAAGAAGAATGAGGGGGGATTTGATAGCTGCTTTCAACTACCTGAAAGAGGGTTCCAAAGAGGATGGCTCTAGACTGTTCTCAGTGGTACCAGATGACAGAACAAGGAGTAATGGTCTCAAGTTGCAGTGGGGGAGGTTTAGGTTGCATATTATGAAAATCTTTTTCACTAGGAGGGTGGTAAAGCACTGGAATGGGTTACCTAGGGAGGTGGTGGAATCTCCTTCCTTAGAGGTTTTTAAGGTCAGGCTTGACAAAGCCCTGACTGGGATGATTTAGTTGTGGATTAGGTCCAGCTTTGAGCAGGGGGTTGGACTAGATGACCTCCTGAGGTCCCTTCCAACCCTGATATTCTATGATTCTATGATTCTATTAAAGGCCAGTAAGCCTGACTTCAGTACTGGGCAAACTGTTTGAAATTATAGTAAAAAACAAAATTGTCATACACATAGATGAACATAATTTGTTGGGGGAGAGTCAACAAGGTTTTTGTAAAGGTAAATCATGCCTCACCAATCTACTAGAATTCTTTGAGGAGGTCAACAAGCATATAGACAACAGGAATCCAGTGGTTATAGCATACTTAGCTTTTCAGAAAGCCTTTCACAAGGCCCCTCACCAAAGGCACTTAAACAAAGTAAATGCAGGGATAAGAGGGAAGGTCCTCTCATGGATCGGTAACTGGTTAAAAGATAGGAAACAACGGGTAGGAATAAATGGTCAGTTTTCAGAATGGAGAGCGGTAAATAGTGGTGTCCCCCAGGGGTCTGTACTGGGATCAGTCATATTCAGCATATTCATAAATGATCTGGAAAAAGGGGTAAACAGTGAGGTGGCAAAATTTGCTGATGATACAAAGCTACTCAAGATAGTTAAGTCCCAAACAGACTGCAAAGAGCTACAAAAGGATCTCTCAAAACTGTGTGACTGGACAACAAAATGGCAGAGGAAATTAAATGTTGATAAATGCAAAGTAATGCACATTGGAAAACATAATCCCAACTATACATATAAAATGATGGGGTCTAAAGTAGCTGTTACCACTCAAGCAAGAGATCTTGGAGTCATTGTGGATAGTTCTCTGAAAACATTCACTCAATGTGCAGCAGCAGTCAAAAAAGCCAACAGAATGTTGGGAATCATTAAGAAAGAGATAGATAATAAGACAGAAAATATATTGGCTCTATATAAATCTATGGTACGCCCACATCTTGAATACTGCATGCAGATGTGGTCACCTCATCTCAAAAAAGATATATTGGAATTGGAAAAGGTTCAGAAAAGGGCAACAAAATGATTAGGGTATGGAACGGCTGCCGTATGAGGTGAGATTAATAACACTGGGACTTTTCAGCTTGGAAAAGAGACAACTAAGAGGGGATTTGATAGAGGTCTATAAAATCATGACGGGTGTGGAGAAAGTAAATAAGGAAGTGTTATTTACTTCTGATCATAACACAAGAACTAGGGATCACCAAATGAAATTAATAGGCAGCAGGTTTAAAACAAACAAAAGGAAGTATTTTTTCACATAATGCACAGTCAACCTGTGGCACTCCTTGCAGAGGATATTGTGAAGGCCACGATTATAACAGGGTTAAAAAAAAACTAGGTAAGTTCATGGAGGATAAGTCCATCAATGGCTATCAGCCAGGATGTGCAGGGATGATGTCTCTAGCCTCTGTTTGCCAGAAGCTGGGAATGGGCGACAGGCAATGGAGCCCTCCCCACCGTTCAGTGTGGTGGGAAAAAGTTCAACCTTAGAGAAACTCGCAAATGTGGCCTTTTTGCAGAAAAGCAGTAAAAACTCCCTTTTTCCTGTGAGATTTGACTTTGTTTCCCCATCAGCTAAAAGCAGATTCAGCCATTGATGTTGCTTTGCACTTGGAGAAAATTAAAGTTGTACAAGAAAGAAGGCAACGTGGTTAGCAGGAACAGCTTTACCACTTGTGAGGTCAAGCAAGAATAAGGCTCAAAGCAACAGGAGCTGAGAATCTGCCCATGAGGTACCTCCCTTTTGGTGCTGCTGCCAAAGAGAGATCATATAGAGAGCTATTTCCATGCCATAGACAAAGAAGGAGAAAAGGCCACCTTGTGAGTTAGAGAGCTTGCATAGGGAACGTGGGGCACTAAGAAGCCACTTGCTTTGCTTAAAGGTAGGCTCTTAGGAGTGAATTCTAGGCTAAACTGTACCCACACAGTCAATAGCTTTCAGGTTCACAAGAGAAGTCCAGATTTACTGGGGTTCCAGGGTATCTTTTAAAGACACGCTTTTCAGAAACAATTTAACAATCCCAGTGAAACAGCAAAAACACATCTGTGTTAAGGAAAACTGTCTTTTGTTTTACTCAGTGCAGCAAACTTGAAGTTTAAAAGGAAAATGGTGGGCCTCTTACTGAAATGTTATAGCACATGTAGTATTTAGGCATAGAAGAGTCCAGTGAAAGAGGCATAGCAAGGTTATCTACCCTGATTTATTGCAAGTCAAATACTTGGATTGTAAACAATAGTGATTTGCAGCAGCACTCTCCCAAAGGTGGTCATTGTCAGCACTTTGTTATACATACATGCCTTGTGAAACATCAACCGTGTTCATGCTTGCAGCTGTTCAAAAACAGGGAAGAAGTGATGCCACTACCAGGAGTTTACACTCAAGTTACAAACTTGTTTAAAATCATTTAGTTAGCATGAGCTGCTATTCCACTCCCCTGATGTCATTCCATTGAATGGAGTGGAGAATCAGCCCTAGCATCACCTTTCAGCAAGATTGCTGCTGATACCAGGCAGTTTAGCACTTCTGAGATTATTTTAAAAACGTTAAGTATCAGAGGGGTAGCCGTGTTAGTCTGAATCTGTAAAAAGCAACAGAGGGTCCTGTGGCACCTTGAAGACTAACAGAAGTATTGGGAGCATAAGCTTTCGCACACAAATGCAAGTGCATCTGAAGAAGTGAGGTTCTTACCCACAAAAGCTTATGCTCCCAATACTTCTGTTAGTCTTAAAGGTGCCACAGGACCCTCTGTTGCTTTTTAAAAACGTCTCTGATTCTGCAAGGTGAAGGAGAATAATTAACTCCCTACGGCCCTACATGAACACCGCAGTTTGCCTGTAGTACACAACGTCGGGCCAGCACACTCATCTGGAAATACAATTCTCAAGTTACTCATGGTGAGAACTGATTCTTATTATTTGATTAAAAGGTTGGAAAACAAAACTTACAGTGACAGACTCAAGATGCTCAGTCTATCAAGCTTAACAAAAAGACGGGTAAAGTCTGACTCGAGGACAGTTTATAGGTACCTATATGGGGAACAAGTATTAGATAATGGACTCTTCAATCTAGCAGAGAGGGATATAACAAAATTCAATTGCTGGAGGTTGAAGCTCGACAAATTCAGACTGGGAATAAGGTGGACATTTTTGACAATGCGGGTAATTAATCATTGGAACAATTTACCAAGGGTTGTGGTGAAATCTACGTCACTGGCCATTTTAAAATCAGGATTGGATTTTTTTCTAAAAGATCTGCCCTAGGAATTATTTCGGGTAAGTTCTATGGCTGAGGTTATACAGGAGATCAGATTAGATGATCACAGTGGTCCGTTCTGGCCTTAGAATCTATTAAACTCCACCTCTACCCCACTATAACGTGACCCGATATAACACGGGTTCGCATATAGCGCGGTAGCAGCGGGGCTCCGGCGGCGCTTTAAAGGGAGCCCCGGGCCCTTTAAATGGCTGACGGAGCCCCACTGCCACAGCCCTGGGGTAGCAGCAGTAGGGCTCCAGCGGTGATTTAAAGGGCCCGGGGCTTCCCGCAGCGGCCGGAGACCAGAGCTCTTTAAATCGCCGCTGGAGCCCTACCGCCGCTACCCTGATATAACGGCGTTTCACCTATAACGCGGTAGGGATTTTTGGCTCCCCACGACTGTGTTATATTTCGGGTAGAAGTGTATTTGAACTTTTGAACCACTTTCCTAGTAAAACTTTCTCCTAAATTTTCCTTGTAGGCCCCAATCCTGCAAACATATATGTACTTAACATTATTTACATGAGTAGTCCCACTAAAGAGAGTGAAGCTACTGATTAGGGCTGTCAATTAATCGCAGTTAACTCATGTGATTAACTCAAAAAAATTAATTGTGATTAAAAAGATTAATCACGATTAATTACAGTTTTAATCACACTGTTAAACAATAGAATATTTATTGAAATTTAGTAAATATTTTGGATGTTTTCCTACATTTTCATATATATTGTATTCTGTGTTATAATTGAAATCAAAGTGTATATTACTTTTATTACAAATGTTTGCACTGCAAAAATAATAAACAAAAGAAATAATATTTTTCAATTCACCTCATACAAGTACCATAGTGCAATTGCTTTGTCGTGAAAGTGCAACTTACAAATGTAGATATTTTTTGTTACATAATTGCACTCAAAAACAAAACAATGTAAAACTTCAGAGCCTACAAGTCCACTCAGTCCTATTTCTTGTTCAGCCAATAGCTAAGACAAACAAGTTTGTTTACATTTACAGGAGATAATGCTGCCCGCTTCTTATTTACAATGTCACCTGAAAGTGAGAACAGATGTTCGCATGGTACTTTTGTAACCAGCATTGCAAGGTATTTATATGCCAGATATGCTAAACATTTGTACGCCCCTTCATGCTTCGGCCACCATTCCAGAGGACATGCTTCCATGAGTGTTAAAAAAATAATGTGTTAATTAAATTTGTGACTGAACTTCTTGGGGGAGAACTGTATGTCCCCTGCTGTTTTACCATAGCAGTCTCAGATGATAACCCAGCACATGTTGTTCATTTTAAGAACACTTTCACTGCAGATTTGACAAAACATAAAGCAGGTACCAATGTGAGATTTCTAAGGCTAGATACAGCACTCGACCCAAGGTTTAAGAATCTTAAGTGCCTTCCAAAATCTGAGGGGGACAAGGTATGGAGCATGCTTTCAGAAGTCTTAGAAGAGCAACACTCTGATGTGGAAACTACAGAACACGAACCACCAAAAAAGAAAATCAACTTTCTGCTGGTGGCATCTGACTCAGATAACAAAAGTGAACATATGTTGGTCTGCACTGCTTTGGACTGCTATCGAACAGAACCTGTCATCAGCATGGACACATGTCCCCTGGAATGGTGGTTGAAGCATGAAGGGACATATGAATCTTTAGCACATCTGGCATGTAAATATCTTGCGATGCCAGCTACAACAATGCCATGCAAATGCTCGTTCCCACTTTCAGGTGACATTGTAAAAATGAAGCAGGCAGCATTATCTCCTGCAAATTGTAACCAACCTTGTTTGTCTGAACAATTGGCTGAACAAAAAGGAACATAAGAACATTAGAATGGCCATATTGGGTCAGATCAAAGATCCACCTAGCCCAGTATCCTGTCTACTGACAGTGGCCAATGCCAGGTGCCCCAGAGGGAATGAACCTAACAGGTAATTAATGGAGATATCCCATCTCCTAGAACTGGAAGGGACCTTGAAAGGTCATCGAGTCCAGCCCCTGCCTTCACTAGCAGGACCAAGTACTGATTTTGCCCCAGATCCCCAAGTGGCCCCCTCAAGGATTGAACTCACAACCCTGGGTTTAGCAGGCCAATGCTCAAACCACTGAGCTATCCCTCCCCCTCAAGTGATCTCTCGCCTGCCATCCATCTCTACCCTCTGACAGACAGAGGCTAGGGACACCATTCCTTACCCATCCTGGCTAATAGCCATTAATGGACTTAACCTCTATGAATTTGTTTAGTTCTCTTTTAAACCCTGTTATAGTCCTAGCCTTCACAACCTCCTCAGGCAAGGAGTTCCACAGTTGGACTGTGCACTGTGTGAAGAAGAACTTCCTTTTATTTGTTTTAAACCTGCTGCCCATTCATTTCATTTGGTGGCCCCTAGTTCTTATATTATGGGAACAAGAAATAACTTTTCCTTATTCACTTTTTCCACATCACTAATGATTTTATATACCTCTATCATATCCCCCCTTAGTCTCCTCTTTTCCAAGCTGAAAAGTCCTAGCCTCTTTAATCTCTCCTCATGAGGGACCCGTTCCAACCCCCTAATAATTTTAGTTGCCCTTTTCTGAACTTTTTCTAATGCCAGTATATATTTTTTTTGAGATGAGGAGACCACATCTGTATGCAGTATTCAAGATGTGGGTGTACCATGAATTTTTATAAGGGCAATAAAATATTCTCCATCTTATTCTCTATCCCTTTATTTAACGATTCCTAACATCCTGTTTGCTTTTTTGACTGCCGCTGCACACTGCGTGGACAGCTTCAGAGAACTATACACGGTCTCTTTCCTGATTGTAGCTAAATTAGCCCCCATCATATTGTATGTATAGTTGGGGTTATTTTTTCCAGTGTGCATTACTTTACATTTATCCACATTAAATTTCATTTGCCATTTTGTTGCCCAATCACTTAGTTTTGTGAGATCTTTTTGAATTTCTTCACAGTCTACTTTGGTCTTAACTATCTTGAGCAGTTTAGTATCATCTGCAAACTTTGCCACCTTACTGTTTACCCCTTTCTCCAGACCATTTATGAATAAGTTGAATAGGATTGGTACTAGGACTGACCCTTGGGGAACACCACTAGTTACCCCTCTCCATTCTGAAAATCTACTATTTATTCCTACCCTTTGTTCCCTGTCTTTTCACCAAGGAAGCTTCAAGAAGTGGAAATTTGGACAGATGACTAGGGAGTAGTATAAAAATATTGCTAGAGCATGCAGGGGTGTAATCAGGAAGGCCAAGGCACAATTGGAGTTGCAGCTAGCAAGGGATGCAAAGGGTAACAAGAAGGGTTTTTACAGGTATGTTAGCAAGAAGGGTTTCTACAGGTATGTGCCAAACCAACCTGATATCCTTCTTTGAGAAGGTAACAGATTTTTTTAGACAAAGGAAACGGAGTGGATCTAATTTAGCTCGATTTCAGTAAGGCATTTGATACGGTTCCACATGGGGAATTATTAGCTAAATTGGAAAAGATGGGGAGCAATATGAAAATTGAAAGGTGGATAAGGAACTGGTTAAAGGGGAAACTACAGTGGTCATACTGAAAGGTGAACTGTCAGGCTGGAGGGAGGTTACTAGTGGAGTTCCTCAGGGATCGGTTTTGGGACCAATCTTATTTAATCTTTTTATTATTGACATTGGCACAAAAAGTGGGAATGTAGTAATAAAGTTTGTGGATGACACAAAGCTGGGAGGTATTGCCAATACAGAGATGGACCGGGATATCATACAGGAAGATCTGGATGACCTTGTAAACTGGAGTAAAAGTAAAAGGATGAAATTTAATAGTGAAAAGTTCAAGGTCATGCATTTAGGGATTAATAACAAGAATTTTTGTTATAAGCTGGGGACGCATCAGTTGGAAGTAACAGAGGAGAAGGACCTCGGAGTAATTGTTGATCACAGGATTACTATGAGTTGCCAATGAGATATGGCCATGAAAAAAGCTAATGTGGTCTTGGGATGCATCAGGCAAGGTATTTCCAGTACAGATAAGGAGGTGTTAGTACTATTATACAAGGCACTGGTGAGACCTCATCTGGAATACTGTGTGCAGTTCTGGTCTCCCATGTTTAAGAAGGATGAATTCAAACTGGAACAGGTACAGAGAAGGGCTACTAGGATGATCCGAGGAATGGAAAACCTGTCTTATGAAAGGAGACTCAAAGAGTTTGGCTTGTTTAGCCTAACCAAAAGAAGATTGAGGGAAGATATGATTTCTCTCTATAAATATATCAGAGGGATAAATACCAAGGAGGGAGAGGAATTATTTAAGCTAAGTACCAATGTGGACACAAGAACAAATGGATATAAACTGGCCATCAGGAAGTTTAGACTTGAAATTAGATGAAGGTTTCTAACCATCAGAGGAGTGAAGTTCTGGAACAGCCTTCCAAGGGGAGCAGTGGGGGCAAAAGACATATCTGACTTCAAGACTAAGCTTGATCAGTTTATGGAGGGGATGGTATGATGGGATAGCCTAATTTTGTCAATTAATTGATCTTTGACTATTAGTGGTAAATATGGCCTGTGATGGGATGTTAGATGGGGTGAGATCTGAATTACTACAGAGAATTCTTTCCTGGGTGTCTGGCTGGTGAGTCTTGCCCACATGATGATCGCCATATTTGGAAGGAATTTTTCTCCAGGGCAGACTGGCAGAGGACCTGGGAGTTTTTCGCCTTCCTTGGTAGCATGGGGCACCGGTCACTTGCTGGAAGATTCTCTGCACCTTGAAGTATTTAAACCATGATTTGAGGACTTCAGTAGCTCAGACATAGATTAGGGGTTTGTTACAGGAGTGGGTGTGTGAGATTCTGTGGCCTACGTTGTGCAGGAGGTTGGACAAGACTATCATAATGGTCCCTTCTGACCTTAAAGTCTGTGAAACAAGAAGGTCAGGGAAAGTGTGGGACCCTTACTGAATGGGGGAGGCAACCTAGTGACAGATGATGTGGAAAAAGCTGAAGTACTCAGTGCTTTTTTTGCCTCGGACTTCACAGACAAAGTCAGCTCCCAGACTGCTGCACTGGGCAGCACAGTATGGGGAGGAAGTGAGCAGCCCCAGTGGTGAAAGAACAGGTTAAGGACTATTTAGAAAAGCTGGACATGCACAAGTCCATGGGTCCAGATCTAGTGCATCCAAGGGTGCTCAGGGAGTTGGCTGATGTGATTGCAGAGTCATTGGCCATTATCTTTGAAAATTTGTGGTGATTGGGGGAGGCCCCAGACAATTGGAAAAAAGCAAATAGAGTGCCCATATTTTAAAAAGGGAAGAAAGAGAACCCGGAGAACTACAGACTGGTGAGCCTCACTTCAATCCTCGGCAAAAGCATGGAGCAGGTCCTCAAAGAAGTGCATTTTGAAGCACTTGGAGGAGAGGAAGGTGATCAGGAACAGTCAACATGGATTCACCAAGGGCAAGTCATTCCTGACCAACCTGATTGCCTTCTATGATGAGATAACTGGCTCTGTGGATATGGGGAAAGCGGTGGATGTGATATATCTTGACTTTAGCAAAGCTTTTGATACGGTCTCCCACAGTATTCTTGCCAGCAAGTTTAAAAAGTATGGATTGGATGAATGGACTATAAGGTAGATAGAAAGCTAGCTAGATTGTCAGGCTCAATGGGTAGTGATTAATGGCTCGATGTCTAGTTGGGAGCCGGTATCAAGCGGAGTGCCCCAGGGGTCCGTCCTGGGACCGTTTTTGTTCAACGTCTTTATTAATGATCTGGATGATGGACTTAATTGCACCCTCAGCAAGTCCACAGATGACACTAAGTTGGAGGAAGAGGTAGATAAGCTGGAGGATAGGAATAGGGTCCAGAGTGACCTAGACAAATTGGAGGATTGGGCCAAAAGAAATCTGAGGAAATCTTAGGAAGGAAGAATCTCATGTGCTGCTACAGGCTGGGGACCGACTGGCTAAGCAGCAGTTCTGCAGAAAAGGACCTGAGGATTACAGTGGATGAGAAGCTGGATATGAATCAGCAGTGTCTCCTTGTTGCCAAGAAGGTCAACGGCATATTGGGATGTATTAGTAGGAGCATTGCCAGCAGATCGAGGTAAGTGATTATTTTCCTCTATTAGGTACTGGTGAGGCTGAGTAGGTGGCTGGGGCACATGACTTATGAGGAGAGGCTGAGGGAACTGGGGTTATTTAGTCTGGAGAAGAAAAGAGTGAGGGGGGATTTGATAGCAGCCTTCACTACCTGAATGGGGGTTCCAAAGAGGATGGAGTTAGGCTGTTCTCAGTGGTGGCAGATGAAAGAACAAGAAGCAATGGTCTCAAGTTGCAGTGGGGGAGGTCTAGGGTGGATAGTAGTAAACACTATTTCACTAGGTGGGTGGTGAAGCACTGGAATGGGTTACCTAGGGAGGTGGTGGAATCTCCATCCTTACTGGTTTTTAAGGCCCGGCTTGACAAAGCCCTGGTTGGGATGATTTAGTTGGTGTTGGTCCTGCTTTGAGCAGGGGATTGGACTAGATGACCTCCTGAGGTCTAATATTGTATGATTCTATGATATTTCTGTTAAACTGTTCTCTTCACTATAAGGGGAGCTGCCAGATCACTTGATAGCTATATGAAAGGAAAGGGGAAAAAAGAAACATTTACCAGATAAAGTGAAAGAGAGAGAGGGGCGGGGGGGGGGAGAGGGAGTATAGTCTTACTTTCTCCAAAGGTGATTTTACTTTGAAGGCATTGATGCTTCCTTCCTTCTTCCTGTTTCACCCCACATTAATGAACTCTGAGCCAACTACTAGAACCATTTGAGCAATTTTGCATTGCTTGTGAATTGGTCCAAATATTTTTCCACCTAATTAATATAAAAGTAAAAAACGTGGTGTTTCCGCCTCAGATTTTCTGTTAGAAACTGACATACAGTGAAATGAAGATGGACCAGTGAAATCACTGAAACTCAAAACAGCACCTAAAACTGGAACCAATCTTTTGAACAAAATCAATCTTCTTTTCAGGATCAAAAAGCTCAAGTTGATCTATTTTAGATGATCATTTCTCCAAGAAGTGCCAACAGAAGAGCTATTCTTGTAACCAATTGAACCAACTGAAACAAAGAATTTATGGGTGTTCCCTTCTGGTAAGATTCCCATCTCAATGAGAATAGAGATGATGCAGATAAGCAGATAAGCATAATCTCTTTGCTGTTTCAGGCTTGACCATCAATTGTTGCTAATAGGAAAGCTTGCTAACTCTTGTGCTATTTAGACTTTGGTACCACTCCCAAACCAGGGTGTGACATTAGACATTTTTTGCCTAGTCAGCTAGTCAGCATCTCACCCCCTTATATGTGTTTTATTCCCCCCCATGGTGCCATTTGATTTTCTTTTAACTCAACCAATGTGTCTTTGGCTCAGCACCTTTTCCTGCCAGGTCATACCACACATACAGTATGACTTTTTGGCATGAAAAAGCACTTCCTGATGTCTGGTCTGAATTTGTTTGTGCTTTTTTGTAATGTGTGTGTCATCCTTTGTTCTATCATCTGCATTAAGCATCATCCTGTCTGATATTCATCTGTAGCAAGAGCTCCGTGTAAACTGCAAAATAGATGACAAATGTAATGGACTGACTATGGTAAAAATGGCAAATTTCACAGTTTGTCATGTATTAATGGAAAATGAAAACAAACACACATGAAATTATCCTGATTGTTATGAATGGTTCTTTAGTTGCCATCTAACGAATGTTAACAATGCAGCATAATGCATGCCAAAAAATAAGACCAGAGATTTCAGTTTTAAAAATCAGAAGCCATTGTGACATTTTAGAGGTTTGGACTCCCAAAGCAGATTTGAATGTTTCAAGTGCCTGACTGCATGGTGATGAAAGATCGGAAAATACCATTCAATGACCTCATTATTCCACATTTTAGAGCAAAATGCATCACTGTTATATCTTCATGGTAGACAAAGAACTGAATGTTTATGTTGGGGTTTATGACAATATGATATATGTCCAGCTTTGTCTACATGATTTAAAATTTTACATAGCTCAGTTGAACCACATGGAAAATGCCTTTAGAAGATTACGGTTTTTAGTCAATCTTCATAGTTCATTCTTTTTCTCCTAGTTTCAACTCATTGCCCTTCTCAGTTACGAATGCATCTTTTAGAAAATGTGGTGATCCAACTAAACGTAGCATAGCATTCTGAGTGGGGTCTTAATAAAGAACTGGGTAACTCATCATCATCTCCTCAAGCTTGCCTTCTGCTTGCAGGCTTTAAATCCTAACATTCCTGTGGCTTTTCTAAATGCTTCTTCGTATTGGCTAAACATTTTCAAGAAGAATTCCCCATTGTTCCAACGTCCTTGGCAAAGTCTTCGCCGTACAAAGCAGTTCTGTTCTTTTGTATTGTATACAGAACAATGTGCCTTACTATATGTTTCTTAATCAACTGTATTTGTTATAGAGTATCCCAGCCTTTCAGATATCAGTTGGATACAAATTGCCTTGCTGATAAGTCTGCTATTGCTGAACATTCCAAATCAGTTCCCCCAAAGCTTTCTGTATTTCCTTGCTTTCTTGTAGAATTAAAAAAAAAGCAATTGTACTTTGTACTTCTCTAATAGAATTCATCCAAAGCATTAATCAACTGAGCCACACAACAAAACTGTGAGCTACATATGATTAGTATTATCCCCATTCTTACCACTGGGTGAAAATAATCCGTAGAGAAGCAAAGAACACACAGCAAGTCAGTATCAGCGCTAGGAACAGAACCTAGACCTCTTTAGTCTCATCCCTATTTTTGACCACTTATCTATGCTTCCTCTCATTTTTTCTGCAGAATTCTTCCTTTCTCAGGGCATTGTTATGCTGAAGATCATGTTACTCAGTTCCCTGCTGGATATTCAACTCACACTATTTCTTTCATGTTAGAAAAGGCACTGGGTATTCATTCTGTTCAACCGTTTTCTTTCTGAGCTGAAAACTGGAAACCAACACTTAGTTTGTCACATTCGCCTTTCTGAATACAAGTGCAATAAATATACCCATGTTACTGCCACTTCCCTAATGCCTTCTATACACACCAGTTTTGCATCATCAATGAAGGTCACTAATTTGTAACTGGACCATGTTAAATCCTTGCTAAAGATCAGAGAGATTTGAATTCAATATGGTCCTTACTTAAACTTCACATGAAAGCCCACAAATTATGAGATAACCAGTCCAATTTTGCAGACACAAGTGATTTTAATAAGCATCCAAACAAAACCAGATTTCTGGATCTTGCAGAATTCAGCCATCACTACTTTAGATCATGCTTTACTTTTGCACTTTCAGACTCTACATTTAATTACATTTTCAAAAATGCTAGGACTTTCCAACCTTTCTTCAATGTAAATTGAAAATATCAGCTAGTGACAAGATATATTAATTCAAGATATACAGACTCTAGCACTTTTCCTTTTCCCCTTCATATATCTTCATTGTTCTGCATGACACAGATAACATTTCCAAAGATGGTGATCTTCAGTGTATTATGGAGAGGTGATAGTTTCTCCATGGTTAAAATGGTCCTATTGAATGGCTGCTTTTTGATCCCCCATGTAATTCTAAAAGAAAAAAATCCTCATGCTTTCAGATTGTTATGGTTAAGTTTCCTTAAAAAAAAAAAAAAAAGATGTTTTTGAGATGAAGAGATTTAAATATGGTTCCATTTTGAAAATGATCACAAAATGGGTCATATTTCTTTGTGCTTCTCTCTCTGCACAGTGAAATCACCTTACTCTACAAAATTTGAAATAAGTAGCTCTTAATTGATTTTTACATTTTCTCCTGTGATTTTCAAGGTCAGTAGTACTAAAAGAAAAATAAGACACAATTTTCTAAGGATAAAAATGAGTGAGAAACATACATGGCCACAGAGAATATTTTCATCAGTCTCAGAACTGGCCTGTGCTATTTTTCCAAAGGTAGAATGACTGTCACGTTGTCTGGAGCAGCTCAAAACCATAAGTGCCTACCTCAGGGCAGACTGTCAAAAACAGGGCAGATACCCCAAACTGGTGGTGTGTTCTCTAATTAGATTTCATCAAGCCAGCAAAAAATTTGAACTCCTGGATTCCTGTAACAGTCTTACCATGGAGTCACAGACAGTCCCCTTAGACACTCCAGTCTATTTTGCCACCCAAAGAAACTGGACTTAGTGATAAATCGTCCCTTACACTAAAAATCACACCACATTCAGGTTGCTTCCAGTCCCAAGAGACCAGTCACTACCCTAGATCTTATACCAAAGACAATACCTCTGTAGCCAGTCCTATAATAAACTCTCTAAAGGTTTCATAACTAGGGGCTTGTCTCCACTTATCAGTGGATCGATGCTGCGGCGATCGACCCACTGGGGGTTGATTTAGCGGGTCTAGTGAAGACCCACTACATCGACTGCAGATCGCTCTCCCGTCGACTCCGGTACTCCACCGGAACAAGAAGAGTAAGGGGAGTCAACGGAGAGTGTCTCCCGTTGACATAGCATAGTGTGGATCCCGCAGTAAGTAGATCTAAGCTACGTTGACTTGAGTTACTCTACTAATGTAATTCAAATTGAGAAGCTTAGATCAACTTTCCCCCCATAATGTAGACCTGCCCTAGGAAAAAGGAATAAGAGTTATTTACAGGTTAAAGCAAGCAAACTTATTCACACAAATGAGTTACCATCTAAATCCTAAGAGTGACAGAGTTGCAGTGACCTGTCAATTGAAAGTGTCTTCAGGATGGAACCAGGGGGCAGCCCCTGGGAATCTCTGGCTTCAGTTTCGAGTCTTGGGCCCTTCAGAGTTCAAACAGCCAAAAAGATGGAACATTTTCCTGTGGTTTTGTTTTATTTCCTTCCTTCAGCTTCTAAGTCTATAGGACGAGCTTCTTGGCGCTTAGCATTTCCCAGGTGCGATAGGGAATCCTTTGTATTGCAATGTTCCTTGATGGCCATCTGATTTTGATAGTCCTTCTGGACGCAGGAGTGAGGGGAATGATTCCCGTGCCTGAGTTCACAAGTTTAGAGCAAACATTTTCAAAGCTGCACAGCGAAACTTACATATTTTCTTATAGCATGGAAAACAGACATTACAAGTAACATTAATACATTCAGCAACTTACAGGCATTTATAGAGTCTAAACACTAAATACATTCTTATAAGACTAATATCTATTTGGGGGAAAACTAACATCCAGGCAAACTGGTCTGGTCTCCAACTATATGTTTGTCAGTTCTTAGCTAATGCCTGCAGCCTGGGCAAGAGTTGGCATCTGGCCTGCCAGCATCACAATGACTCCTCCTCTATTCCTCAATTACCCACACAGGTATTTTGATAGGGTAGATATCTGAGGAACAGAAAATTTAAGGGACTTTCTAAAAGTTGCAGACTGTAAGAAACTTGTGGCAGAGCCTGTGGCTGAACCCTGATTTATGAGGTGGTACATGCACATTTTATCCACTAGTAACATTAGTGACTTAGCACAGTGGTTCTCAAAGCCAGTCCACCACTTGTTCAGGGAAAGCCCCTGGCGGGCCGGGCCGGTTTGTTTACCTGCTGCATCCGCAGGTTCGGCCAATCGCGGCTCCCACTGGCCGTGGTTCACCGCTCCAGGCCAATGGGGGCTGCAGGAAGCAGCACGGGCCAAGGGATGTGCTGGCCGCCCTTCCTACAGCGCCCATTGGCATGGAGCGGCGAATCGCAGCCAGTGAGAGCCGTGATGGGCCGAACCTGCGGACGCAGCTGGTAAACAAACCGGCCCGGCCCACTAGGGGCTTTCCCTGAACAAGCGGCGGACCGGCTTTGAGAACCACTGACTTAGTGCATAGTTATGCCAGATGTAAAATCAGGGTACCTGTCTTTGTAAAGTGGCTTGAGATCTATACATGGACACAGCACTAGGTATGGGGAAAGCATCGTTAATAGCCACATTTTTCAGATAGGATAACTACAGCTTGGAAATGTGGGATGACCTGAGCCTGGGGTACAGTGGTCTATTGGGTGCCCAGCATGAAAATGCATTTCTTGTTCCATGCACATTGACCGCGACAAGGTTCTGGAGGGGCCCTTATTAACTTCTTAACGCTGTAGCAGCGTTAAGAAGTTCTACTCACTCCTTTAATTCAATAACCTGATGGCCATTCATCCCAGTTATTTAATGTTAAAAACTGTAGGTCAGATCCTCAACTTGTGTAAATCAGTGTCGCTCCATTGAAGTCAACGTAGTTACGATGATTAATACCAGTTGAAGATCTGGCCCACAGACTTCATTTCCCTACTAGGCAAAAGAAAAAATGAAAGATTTAAAACAATTTATGAGGGAAATTCCAAGAACTAACAGAAGTGTTTAAACAACTAGTTAACCCAAGAATTTAAAACCAAGGAACTGAATAATTAAGGGCAGCATGAACCAGGTCCTCCTCGGGTGTAAGTGAGCACATCCAGAGGTCTCGCCCTGTACACCTTATTTTGCCCACACAATAAACAAATTCTCTATTTGCAGCAAGTAAAGGAAATGCATATTGAATCACAACACAAAAATCTTAAGACTGCATCAAAATAAATACTATACTTTATCAGTAATCTCAAAAACATTATTGTAAAATAATTAAGTTACACACACTGACTCAGTATATACATTAATAAAACTTACCGACCAACTTCAAATTCAAGCCCCTTACCATCAACTGATAGTATCTATTTTTCCTTTTAAACTACACATAAAAGGCACAGGAATTACTTTACCCTACAAAAATGTTAATTGCTCATGTTTCACATTTAACAGTATCCCTTCAACAAAATATTTAGATACCAAAACAAACACATAAAAATAATACATAAAATAACCAAATACAAACCCACTTACATGATTTTACCATCAATTGATATTATACATTTTTCCTTTTAAACCACATATCAGGTTGTTGTGTTGTGATGAAACACGTATGTGTTAGTACTTAATAAGAATAATATGTTTGTTTATTATGTGGACAGTGTGAGGTTTGTGCAGGCTCAGCTGTTCCTTTTCATGCTTTTAAGTGTTTGGGTTTCATGAATGTTGTGCTAGAGAAGTACACTGATGTCACTTAGCAACTTAGCTTTTCTTTTCTTTTTGAAAAAAGAAAATAAAAACAAAACAAAACAGTTTTTGGTTTGGTTTGGAATATATTCATTTGTGCCTTCTTAATCTCAAAGGGGCATCCATGAGGGGACACTGTACCTCTGCACTGCCACCAGACCCTCCTCACCCCACCTCTATGGTCTCCTGCTTTATCCCACACTCCAAGGAGTCATGCTGCCAGAAATTCCTCCATCAGCAGCTTGTTCTCAGAACCACCTCTTAGCCTGGAGGGATCTCCAAGAGGGACGCAAGTTAAAACATAGTCAGTCATTTGCATTAACTTATGCTGAAGTGGATTAGAAGAGGGAGGAGGCTGTGGAGAGCAGTCGTTCCTGCAGTCCACCACCTTCTATCCTACGACTGTGTGCCCCTTCGATCCATGGGTCCCACTCTCAACCAAACAACTGCCAGAAAGCTTCTGTGGAAGATGGGCAAAGAGAAGAAGAGGGGAACCTATAAAACCTGCACTCCTTTTCCATGTCTCCCCAGCCTGGATCCATAGGCTTACGCTCCTTTCTGCTCATGGAAATGGGGCAGAATGTTTGATCCTTTGGGTAAAATCCTGGCCCTATCGCTTCAGTTGGAAAACTCCCATTGACTTCAGTGGGGCTGGGCCGGGCCGCATTAATGCAGGGGTTTTAGGGGCTGCAGCCCAGGGCCTCGGGCTAAGGGGGCCCCACAGGGCTGGAGGCGGTCTGCTGCTTCTTTTCATCCAGCCCACGGCAAGTCTCCATGCCACAGGCTGGACACCGGGCCCTGAGCCTCGGCGCCCACAGGAGAGTTAATCCAGCCCTGAGGCCGGGATTCCATCTTTTGGCATTACAATTGTTACAGCTTTGTTATCAAAATAATGTTTACTATATATACAAATAAATATAAGAGCCAACAAAAGCATAAAACTGGCCATAAAAGTGAAAAAAAAAATACCCACAACCATCACCCTCTGTGTCTGTTAAGGTAATGGGACTTTGCTATTTTTTCCACTGAATTAACTACAATCAATTAAAAGAAAGAATATTTCAATACATTTTTCTGACAGGTAGGAAATTAACTGCATACCAGGAGCTATTGAATTCAACTTTAACAGTATCAATAAACATTTCTGATTAAATTATGAAATTGATTTCATAATTTTGACCATTATGTTTTTACATCAATATCATCATATGACAGTAAATGTAGTTACTGCTTCCTTATTGATCTCAGACAAGGCACTCCAAAGTACTCATTTGACTATATTACAAAAATCAAACTTGATTTCCTGTAGTACTGCAGTAGCTTTGGGTCATAACCTGATATGCAGAACCAAGAATAGATGGATTATCAAGTTATGAAAAGATGTATTTTCCCTTTGGAAGCCAAGAAACAATTTAGCAAAATTGTTTTAACAGTTTCATGGCAGGATCTAACTCGCAGGATGTTGTTATTTTTACGTGTCAAATAATAATCCCTCCTCTTTATAGTGATGAACTATCTGTCATGCTTCTGGTGAGTAATATAAACACTATTTATTAACAAGAAGGAACAAAGTGTTATTTATAATGTTCATTCAGGCAATCCAACAAAAACTCAAAGTTTCCACGGCTCAGAAGCACTATTTTTAGTCTCACCAGTCCACTCTGTCAGGATAATCGTTATGTGTTGGACCATTCCATTTCCCCATAAGGTTTAATGTTCTGTTAAGAGAATGCATAATTCAAAAGCACCAGTGTTGCTCTGATACATGCATAATAGTAAATCAACGTTATAATGTGCTGGATATTTATGTCTCAGGGTTAAGAACAAGTCTGATCAGATTAGAGAAATTTCAGTACTGGGCTTTTTGACGGTTGTAAATTTTTTCAGGGTCCCTCCCTTGTCTGAACCTTTCCAGGCTGAAGGATAGAAGGAATCTCATTGATATAAACTGCCACTAAATGAAAGGGGAGCAGCAAGTTGAGTCTTTAAGCAGTTTTGTCAGATTTCGCTTTTCTGATGGGTCTGTGTGTCCATCGATATCTTACCCAAAGGTGTCTTTTCAAAAGAGTTAGTCATGTTTCTTCCTGTGTAATTATATTGGCATCTGTTTCAAAATGTGACTAATCCTTTGGGGCTTGGGGGTCAGCTAAAACTTGTGCTCTCATCACTGAGGCTGGATTATGCTTTAATATTCACCCAAGTATTTAAAATCATAACAAGCCTTTGCCTTGACAAGCCCACAGATAACATGATACACATTCATTCCTCTCAAATAAGCATTCTCTTAAAGAAGACATCAACACGTGTGCACATATTTATTTTGCCTTGCTTTAATGAAAAAAATATTACAATTGAGAATTCACGTTAAAAATATTGTCAGTGTCATGTACTTGGGACTGAGTGGTTTATATGGCACTGGCTAGGATCCGGCATAGCACAGATAAGTACTGAACAAACTTCCTACCCTATGGAATTCTGCCAGCAAAGTAAGCCCTGCACTTCTACCCAATAACACC
Organism: Trachemys scripta elegans; assembly: GCF_013100865.1. Classification (NCBI taxonomy): domain Eukaryota; kingdom Metazoa; phylum Chordata; order Testudines; family Emydidae; genus Trachemys; species Trachemys scripta. The sequence goes on from NC_048300.1 coordinate 18,886,967, forward strand.
CTGGCTATCCCAATGCCAGACCACATTTGAGCAGAGACCGTTAAATGGCACACCGTTGGGTGGTCTTGTGATGCAGAGCACTCGAGGCGGAGTTTAATGAAATGCTCAGCCAGTTCATCTGATTCTAATGCTCCCTTTCTCTCCTGTCCAACTCCACACCTTATTCTCATGCAATCCTTATGTTATAAGAGAGCTTCATCGGTTTTATGTAAACAGAGAGACTAGGTGGGTGAAGTCATATCTTTTATTGGACCAATTTCTGTTAGGGAGAGAGACAAGCTTTTGAGCTTACACAGAGCTCTTCTTGCCCACAGAAGTTGGTCCAATAAAAGATATGACCTCACCCACCTGGTCTCTCTAATATCCTGGGACAACAACACTGCATGAAATTTATACTTAGTAAATAGAAAATGCACCAGTAGGTAACACTCAAGAATACGCCACATAGTTCATTGATTGTGTAGGATCAATGAAGCTGGATGTCATGCAAAGCAAAGGCTTCCTTTGAGCCCTTTACCTCATCAGCTCTTAACACCCTACCTCTGGAACACCCTCCCTGCCCCTTTATGCCACACTACCCTCTCCTATTATCCATCTAATACTTCCACAGAGTTCCCTTTTTGTAGCTGACCTTCCATCACTAACCACTATATTCCTGCTACTGTCCCCACATTTTAATGTTACCTAATTTTTTAAAAAATCTACAGGGGGACTAACAAGATACATAGACAACAGTAATAGTCTCTTCGAGTGCATTTACACCACAGCTGGGCGTGTGGGTCCCAGCAGGGTAAACAAACATGCTAACTCTGCTTGAACTATCACCAGCAGTGTAGCTGGGGGTAGCACAGGGGGCAGCTTGGGCTAGCCGCTTGAGTACAAACCAACTGGCACCTCCTTAGTACATGTTCAGGCAGCTAGCCTGTGCTATCCCTGGTGACACTGCTACTTTTAGCACACTGGAACAAGCAGAGTTAGTGCACGTCTGTCATCCCAAACTGCGAAGCTGCAACGAAGATGAACCCCAAGTCACAATCTCTCAGTATTATAACACCCCTTATCCCATTTCTCCTCCCCTCGCCCATGGGGTATGAAGTCTAATCCTTCCCTCCCAGCATTCCTGAGATGCAGGCAGCCATCCTACAGGTGTTTGAGCACAAAGGGGCACCATTAGTGCTGGCAGCAGCTCCCAGCAGCCCAGAAACAAGGTGTCTGTGTAGATGCAGAGGGGAATGGCTTTAGTTTCAGTTTGCTTGCTTGGGGGAGAAGAATTATTCCAGCTTAGTACTAATGTGGATACGAGAACGAATGGATATAAACTGGCCGTGGGGAGGTTCAGGCTTGAAATTAGACGAAGGTTTCTGACCGTCAGAGGGGTGAAATATTGGAACGGCCTTCCGAGGGAAACGGTGGGGGCGACGGACCTGTCTGGTTTTAAGATTAAGTTAGATAAATTTATGGAGGGAATGGTTTAATGGTAAAACATAGTAGTCAAGGAAAACCAAGAAATGGTAGGTAAATTGTATAATGGCTGACAGGGGTCAGGCTGGAGACTCTTGCCTATATGCTCGGGGTCTTACTGATCGCCATATTTGGGGTCGGGAAGGAATTTTCCTCCAGGGCAGATTGGCTGAGCCTCTGGAGGTTTTTCGCCTTCCTCCGCAGCATGGGGCAGGGATCTCTAGCAGGAGGGTTTCTGCCGATTGAAGTCACCTAAAACAGGATTGGGGACTTCAACAGCAGAGTCCAGGGAAGGGGTAGGGACGGTTTTATGGCCTGCAGCATGCAGGGGGTCAGACCAGATGATCATAATGGTCCCTTCTGACCTTAAAGTCTATGAGTCTATGAGTCTATGAGTCTATTCCAAAAGAGCTACCAGGGAGCATGCTCCCCCAACACGACGGGCATCACTCTGCCCTCTCTTGGCCTCCACAGGCATTATGCCTCCAGTCACCAGCCTCGGGCACTCAGTATTAAGGCAGCATTATCTCTTTCCCCCTTCTCCGTACGCCCCCTCATGGTCCTGCCTCCAAGAGCTAGATGGTATTGCACCCTTCCACTGAAAAGCTTTTATACGTCACTGAAGATTCAGTATCAAAGGGTAAAAATAACCCACTGGGCCGGACTCTCACCTGAGGTAAACAGACATGGCTCTGTTGAAGGCAAGGAAGCTATGCCACTTTACACCAGCTGAGGATCTGGCCTAGTACACCCAATGTCCAAATGCATGCACCTAAGCTGAGTTAGCTAATGCTGCCCGTAGTCACTCAGATCAGCAGTCTGACAAATGAAAGGGGCATTTGGGCCCTTAATTACAGAGCTTAAATGAGGAAATGGGAACCCTGATTTAGGCACCCAGATTTAGAAACTGGGTGCAGGGAAGGTTTCTAAGGGCCAACTGACAGTTAGGTTCTTAACTCCCATTGAAAATCTTCATGCCTTTGAAAATCTCCCCCAGAGTCTATTACGATTGTTAATTTCCTTTATGAAACTGAAATAGAAAAATCAAGCACATGTTCCCCATCTAAGACAAAATCTAAGACATTTTGCTGTTATCAGTTAAGATAATTGCGTATTCTACCTATCTTAGGTATTTATGTGGTCCCTATCATGGTGGTACCTCAGCACCTCACCAGCTTTACTGTATTTATCCTCAACCCTTGTGGCTACGTCTACACAACAAGCTCGCGGTGGGGGGGGGAGTGGGGAGGGGAGGGAGGGAGTGATTCTCCTACACGTACTCTTGCTGGCTCTCCTCAAGCTAGTATGAGTGTAAACAGCCGTGTAGCCTCAGTAGCAGGGGACACAACACTGGAGGCATTACTGAGCTGTGCCGAGTACAAACCTGCCTGAAACTGGCTCACGCTAACACCCTAATCACCAGGCCAGCAACCAAACCTCTCTGCTAGGCCAGGCTCCTTTTCCAAGTGCTCAGCAGTCACCGAGAGCTCTGCACCCAACATGACAGGCTCTTTTGAAAATCTGGCCCCAGTTGTGGATTCTGAGCTCTTTGGAAAATCTGATTATTGGGGACCCCTTGTTTTGCATTTTCCGACCAGCCCTGCTTCCAAGATCTGCTCCCATCACCCACTGATGTCAGGCACTCAGCGTTTAAGAAAGCTTGCCCCAGCTCACGTTGTACCTGCTCAGTCAATTAAACAGTGAGCTTCAGCCTCCAGTTCTGCTAACCTGGCACTTTTCACAAGCACTGAGTTAATTCTAAAATAAATAAAGTGTATAAAATAGATTTCTGGGATTAGTTAGCCATATATTCAGCACAGCCTCTGAATGCTTTATTTCCCAGGCCCCACAAACAGTAGTTCATCGATTATGGAATTTTCCAGCATGTTCCAGAGTCTGATGTAAAAGACATATCCATTCCCCTGGGTTAGCTGAGGGTAAACAGGTGCTTTTGGTAAGGATTGCGGTTACATTTTGATTACACCAGCCCAAATTCTTACATCATATTACGCAATGTGATACACCCAAGTGGACCTAGCAGTGCCAAACTGAGGCCCTTCAGCTTCATGTTGTTATAATTGTGTTTTCCATTAATCTCAGTGACCTCTGCAATGCTTCATGCAGTTTTAAAATTGCTCTTTACTTTTGCATGTGAGCGAAGAGAAAGACAGGCATGAGGAGATATCTGAGCCATTAGCGATTATCTTTGAAAAGTCATGGAAAATGGGAGAGATTCCAGAAGACTGGAAAAGGACAAATATAGTGCCAATCTATAAAAAGGGAAATAAGAACAACCCGGGAAATTACAGACCAGAAGCTTATCTTCTGTACCCGGAAAGATAATGGAGCAAATAATTAAGCAATGAATTTGCAAACATCTAGAAGATAATAAGGTGATAAGTAACAGTCAGCATGGATTTGTCAAGAACAAATCGTGTTGAACCAACCTGATAGCTTTCTTTGATAGGGTAACAAGCCTTGTGGATAGGGGGGAAGCAGTAGACATGGTATATCTTGACTTTAGTAAAGGTTTTGATACTTTCTCGCATGACCGTCTCATAAACAAACTAGGGAAATGCAATCTAGACAGAGCTACTATAAGGTGGGTGCAAAACTGGTTGAAAAAACGTTCCCAGAGAATTAATTATCAGTGGTTCACAGTCATGCTGGAAGGGCATAATGAGTGGGGGTCCCGCAGGGATCAGTTCTGGGTCCAGTTCTGTTCAATATCTTCATCAATGATTTAGATAATGGCATAGAGAGTATGCTTATAAAGTTTGTGGATGATACCAAGCTGAGAGGGGTTGCAAGTGCTTTGGAGGATAGGATTATAATTCAAAATGATCTGGACAAACTGGAGAAATGGTCTGAAATACATAGGATGAAATTCAATAAGAACAAATGCAAAATACTCCACTTAGGAAGGAACAATCATTTGTACACATACAAAATGGGAAATGACTGCCTAGGAAGGACTACTGAGGAAAGGGATCTGGGGGTCATAGTGGATCACAAGTTAAATATGAGTCAACAGTGTAACTCTGTTGCAAAAAAAGCAAACATCATTCTGGGATGTATTAGCAGGAATGTTGTAAGCAAGACACGAGAAGTAATTCTTCCGCTCTCCGATTAGGCCTCAACTGGAGTATTGTGTCCTGTTCTGGGCACCATATTTCAGGTAAGATGTGGACAAATTGGAGAAAGCCCAGAGAAGAGCAACAAAAATGATTAAAGGTCTAGAAAACATGACCTATGAGGGAAGATTGAAAAAAGTTGGGTTTGTTTTAGTCTGGAAAAGAGAAGACTCAGAGGGGACACATGATAACAGTTTTCAAGTACATAAAAGGTTGTTAAAAGGAGGAGGGAGAAAAATTGTTCTTAACCTCTGAGGATAGGACAAGAAGCAATTGGCTTAAATTGCAGCAAGGGAGGTTTAGGTTGAACATTAGGAAAAACTTCCTAACTGTCAAAGTGGTTAAGCACTGGAATAAATTGCATTGGAATCTCCATCATTGGAAATTTTTAAGAGCAGGTTAGACAAACACCTGTCAGGGATGGTCTAGATAATACTTAGTCCTGCCATGAGTGCAGGGGACTGGGCTAGATGACCTCTCGAGGTCTTTTCTGGTCCTATGATTCTATGTTTCTATCTGTGAAAACAGTAAACTGTGGAAGGGGTAAGATTTGTACCTCCAAGGCACTGCCCTATCAGTTACTTATCACTGTGGATAATGCCTTAAAAACCTGATCCAGACCCCCTGGAAGTCAGTGGAAAGTCTCCTACTAACTTCAGTGGGCTTTGGATCAGGACCCAGATATATGACTAAAAGTGTAATGCAACCCATTTTATTTAACACTATACACAGTTGCAATATTGGATGGGAAAGGCTAAATCTTGAGACTTGTGAGTCAAACCCCATTCACTTCAGTGGAGCTGTATTGGTGTAAATGAGAACCGAATTTGTCCCAATGGGTCATTCATCTCTTGGTGTAAATCCACAACTTTCAGTCACTTGTCATCTCCATTGAAGCCTCTGCCTTGAACTTGCTTGGGAGTCAGTGACTTCAATGGAGTTACACTGGGAACACGGGCCCCATAGTTCCTAGAGAAATTCTCCTTATATTTAGTGCAGGGGAATAATAGAAAGCACTGATTAAAAGCAGTCTCTGAAAATGAGAGATTTTCACTTGGGGAGGTTTTATTAACGAAATGGAGTACAGTATGGCTACTAAATGACTCATCTGCTTCATAGCTCTGCAGGTGTATCTCTGTGCATGCTGGAAAGTGTTCTCTGACAGATGTACATTATTATGCATGGCAACAAATGGTGTATATTAAAAAGAGAAGCTCAGGAGGGGAGGAGCGAAACCAGCACACCTGTTAATTCACCCTTCCGTTTAGCCCGGATTATTTGTTACAGAAAGATCTCTGATTTCTTTGTGTGTAGGGAAAGAAAAACATCAGAGGGAGATTTGTAATGGCATGAGGGGGAGCTGGGTGCCCATCTTGGAACTGGGTGCCTAAATCCCATGTATGCCTTTGAAAACGTACCCCTTAATTATTGTGCAACCTGTTATAGTTACTACTTTCCTCACCCCCAAAATAGCAGCGTACTCGAAGTCACATTCTCCAGGATGCTAACATTATTCTCTGCCTCTAGAAGAGCTGCTAATAGCCTCCACAAATTTCCAGTGAGTCTGATACAGTATTTCATTCATGATGGCCTACTTTCCCCTTTCAAAGAGTTAGAGAAGATATTCTTTTTCTTCCTCTGTCTCTTCCACAGAATTTCTAACTGCTCTCATTAGACTGGGGTTAGGTCTTCTTTGCTTCCACAGCCCTTCCACTGAGGACTTCTTATTCACACCCAATCCATTTTATTGCCCCATTCTCTCTTTCTCTTTGGAATTTAATATTTAGGTTAAATGAAGCCCCCCGTGAAGGCAATGGTAGTTTTGCCATTGACTCCAGGGGGGCCACGCTTTCAACTATGGTGCCTCTTTTTGTTTTAAAGCAAGTCTTGTCCCAACAACATCTCCAGATTATAGAAGTTGAGAAATTTCTTCCCTGAGGAAATCTCAGACTCCTTTTATCAGACCCTGCCGTGTTGCTCAGTAGATCCGGACTGCTTATTCTTCACCTATTAGGTGACACAGCCTGATCTTCCAGGAGCCCTCGCTTTCACCTTTGGGTCAAACATGTCACCATTGTCCCCTTTGGGAATATTTCGGTCACATTGCAGATCTCTCCTTTGCCCTCAGATGGAGCAAGCATAGGCTTACTTTGCTTTGTTCTTCCTTCTCCGCTTTATTGCCTGCCTGGGCATCCTGTCGGCCATGCGTCAGGATTCAGTCAGCTATCAGCGACTGTGTGCCCTCCTGTTTTGTCTTTGTAGAGGCTTTTCCATGAAGTGCATTTCTGTGGCTCAGTGGTCGCTTACACTTCCAGCCTTAGGTAAAATGTTTTATTTCACCTAGGCCAGGTGCTACGATCAATACACTGGGATGGATTCTCTGCCCTGCTCCACTGCTCTTGCACCATTTGGGCAGCGCAAAGGGAGAAACCACATGCAAGTCTCCTTCTCTAGATTTCCCTTTTTAGGGGAGTCCCCAGAAGGCACAGAGCCTTCTATTAACTCCAATGCCTCCCTCCCCACAGCTCCTGGCACAGGGGAAATGTAGAGGAGGGGCTGGTGAGCTTGCCCCTCTGACTAGTCCTGGCTGGTGTTCGTCTTGGGGTCTATACGTCAGGCTGCTCTAACCTGGGCCAAAGCAGAGAACCAGGGAGCTGTAACTGGTTGCTGCTTCTCGGTTTCTCCTCCTTTTCCCTTTCCCTGGGCTGCTCTGTGGCTGTGTGGGGCTGGGGTACCATCCTTTGCTAGGTGCTTCCCTAAGCTCAGGCCAGTGTTTAATTTGTGCCAGAGCTTTCCAGGGCTACGTCCTGGCACCTCTAGGCTTGGCCGTTCATAGCCCTTGCATCATCAGTTATTAAAGTAAAAAAAATTGCTTGCGCCCCGGCACCTCTTTCATTATAAATTAAGCACTGGCTCAGGCAGAATCCAGTGAACTCCCATCACACTCTCTCTGGGCCTCCCACAACCCAGCAGGAAAACACAATGAAGCAGCCAAAGCAACCCTCTCCTTCTTCCACTGTGATGCATCAGCCAACCAGCAGGGGAGCTCCGGAGCAGCTGCAGCAGGGAAGGCACGTCAGCAGCGCAGAGTGCTCCCTGCTCACCTCACAGCCGCTCCTAGGGCTGCAGGGGAGCTGTGGCACCCTTACCCCCCCCCCATTGTGATGATTCAAACCCACGTCGCGGGACACAGCTCAGGGAAGACACTTTCACTTCACACCACCATTTTCTTCTTGTTACAGTCACTGCCGCAGGCTACAATTTAGAGCCCCCAAGCCACAGGCTGGACACCTAGGCTCTAGCTGTAAATCCATGGTTCCTCTGGTATTCAGCCTTGCTCGATATTGGTCCCCATAACCTTAAAACTTGCCTCTCTTGGGCACTGATCCCTCCAGCTCCAACTTTGCTTGCCTCTATTCCTTTAATTTCTCACTCTTATTCTAACTTCCTGCACACCATACCACCTAGGCGCCCTACACTTGGAGTTGAAGGACAGCCACATCCTTTCTGGAGTCTGCCAGCCCTGGTTCCAATCAGGGCCAGTGGTGATGGGTTTTGTGATGCGAACAGTTGTCTGTTAGTAAACCACCAGGCAGACATCCCATGGTAACAACTACCACTCTGGGAGAGAGGTAGAGTGCTTCACAATCTATTACCAGTCCCCTAAATCATCTCGTCCCCCAAATTGTATTCTGTCTTTAAGTCTATTTCTACAGTGTGTTGCCCCTCCATTATCTCTCAGGAATGAGTATTTCTCTGGATAATACAGTGAAAGACATCATTTCCCAACAGTTACCACACGACAGTGCCTGAAATAGTGCCAATATTTCTATTCCATGCACAAGGCATTCGTGCCTCGAACAGCCTAAGATAGTAAATACTGACTTAAGAAGTGGGCTGTAGTCCACGAAAGCTTATGCTCTAATAAATTTGTTAGTCTCTAAGGTGCCACAAGTACTCCTGTTCTTCTTTTTGACTTATTAATGGTATCCTCTAAGGAAGTTGCCTGTGTTACTGGAGTTTAGAGTGTCACATGTTCTGTGACAACCTTCCCTGATTTCTGTGGTGCTGGCTGGGACGTCTATGGCAGCTCAAAATCAGTTCAATCACACAGGTTTCGATGAATTAAAATATGAAAGTTCCATACAACTGAGTATTTTTGAAATTTAAAGTTACAGTGGAATATTATGAGGTTTTTGTTGTTGTTTAGCGTGTCTAATGACAATGACTATCGCAGCCAGTTCAGTGTCCCAGTGTCAGTGCAATTCTTCAGATTGGAATGTTTTATGATTTACTACATGCTGCCCCCAAAATGTCTCCATTTAGAATGGAAGATGTAGAACTGTGAAAAGGGAAGCCAGGGAAGGGCTAGGAAAGTGGGGGTTTGGCACCTAGATCGGGGCATTGGGGAGGGGATGCACCTCTTTTTTGTGGCAGAGGGAAGGTAGAAGAGGGTGAAGTATTTTCATATATTTCTTTCCTGATAATTCTAAGTGGCTTCTTCTCTTACCCCCCCCCCCCAATCTTTTCCCATAGGGGAATGAGTATCTGTCTGTCTATGGTCCCTGTCTTTCACACTGGCTCCTACTTCCACAGTGGAAGGCTCCTGAATCTACAGTCTCAGACACAATCCCTGTGCTGCCTGGTTGAGATTCTGCTGGCAATGCCTGGCTAAAGCAGAGCCTGTGGCATCTGGCCTCAGGAGAACTTTCCCACTTCAACTGGCAAAATGGGAGATCCTCTGGTCTGTTCTCCTCTCCCTCCACCTGAACTGAAGGGATTCCTGCTGAAGGGGATGATGTCCTAGCCTCTGTTTGCCAGAAGCTGGGAATGGGCGACAGGGGATGGATCACTTGACAATTACCTGTTCTGTTCATTCCTTCTGAAACACTTGGCATTGGCCACTGTTGGAAGACAGGATACTGGGCTAGACGGACCTTTGGTCTGACACAATAGGGTCGTTCTTATGTTCTAATCTAGGATAGAAGTTAAATTCTATGGCTGGAAGTGGCTTTGCCAACCAGTTTTGCTGCAGTGGAAACAAAATATGGAGCCCTAATGTCCACACCACTGCTACTTTTGCTCTTCTCTTTGCATAAACTGTCACCTACAGTATGCCACAATGATGTTATGAGGATAAATTCATTAATGTTTTTCAGATGCTCACTGATGTGGACCATTTAGAGAGAGAGAGATCAAATACAACCATAATCCAACAATTTACAAGGGTGATTTTAAATACAGTACAAAGACTGCATACCTACCAGCTTCCAGCATTTCACTAATAATCCTTTCCTAAGGCCATATGAATTAGAGATGGAGGAGAAACAAAATCCCAGATCTGCACCTTGAATCTGAACCCATTCACTTCAGTGGGAGTACTCAAAGAGTGAAGTATTACTCATTGTGTATATGGGTATCAGAATCTGGATCCACCGAGATTTGGATTTATTATTCTGTAATCTCTCTAGAAAGCTTCTTTTCCCCCCATTTCATCCACAACAGATTATTCTGACACTTTTAGATGGTCCCAGGTCCTTCTGCTCATTGGTCTGATCTTTACTTGCAATGAAACTTTGCTTATTAGATGTTTGGAAAGTTAAGAGGATACCCTTTATACTGGAATTGCTTCTTGGCAAAAATAGTCTCCTGTCAGTATTTTTCATGTGCTCTGTAACATCTGCAGGATGTGGAAAGCACAGAAACAAACCAGATGTTGCAAAAGATAGTGACACAAAGAAACATAATTATTACAATCTCTTATTCTATATTTTGTTCATCGTCCGTCTTCATATATTGATAACTTTTATTGCTGGTACAATGATTGACTCATCTAAGTTCTCTCTAAATAGATTTACAATTATTTGTAAAAACTGATATATACCCCTATTAAAGCCAAATTTCCTTTGGCAATTTAGGAGGCAAAACAGATTAAGGAAATGCACATATTTATCTCAGCCATCAACATTTATTCATTTAGATAATTATCACTTAATTATACTGTCAAAGTGGGTGTAGGGGAAATTCACCATTTCTAAACCAGACACCATGAAAGTTCTCCACTTCTCATGTGAGATTGCTGGGCCCAGCTCATTTCTCTGCCAAGTATTCGTAATGATGATTTGACAAGGAGTGCAGATCCAAAATTATGCAAGTGAAATCTATCATTTGTAGTTCATGCTATAGTGCGCAGTCTGGTACAACAGTGCCCCCAAAAGCAAGTCACCAGCAAAAGCCATGCAACAGGACACCCTCCTGAGTCACTGCTACGTGAAGTGCTAGTCTGTGTTTTCTAAATGAAGTAGCTATTTTAAGAGTCTCCTCGCCAGATTAAAATATGTATCACAGCCATTTGAACCCCCACTGCAGGCCAAAAACTAGGACAGTCTCAAGTGGATTCAGAAAAGTTTCCAGTTATTTTAACTCAGACTTTCGGAATTTCGCAGGGGGATCAGAAAACCAGAGAGCTCTGCCAAACTCTAAGGGAACAAAGTATAACCAGATTAATATATAAATCTTATTAACTAAAATGTAGCTGAATACAGTCATTTGTTATCAAAGACTTTCAATCATTTTACAAATTGCAATGTTTTGGTCTCACAGGCTCCCTGCCAAGTTGAAGACCTAATTAAGGTAGATGGAATAGAAGAACAGTGTTCTAATTAGTTTAATTATGATATGATGAATTATCAAACTAATTTTTAAAAACAATGGGCAATTAGCCTTTTAGAGTTCAACTCTATTTTCCAAAACAGGAAATGAAGTGTAACATACTTATTTTTAATCACAAAGCTAAAGTCTGAGACACCCTAATCCAGGAGCGGAGTGGGGATGTAATGAGACATGCAACTCCTCCCCTCCAACTCTTTTCATTCTTTGTGTATTGACTCAACTGCCTTTTGGCTTCACTTGTGGAAAGTGCATTCTTCAGTCCAAGACTGGACCAATTTTCCCTTTCCAAGTCTCAGTCCCATACTTTTCTCTTTTCTTTTCCTTAGTAGGTTGCACAGCAAAAACTGAAGTATCACATAAGTGAAATATAGGGCACTGATGACACCCAGAAGCATCCTACATGTATGTGCAGTGGATATATTAGATAAAGATAACAGAGACAGTAAGCTGTATCCAGGAAAGTTACCTGTTATGACACTACCCACCAAGTGAACCACCACCCCTGGTTTTAAGCGACATTGAGTTCTCTGTCGCAGATTGAACAAACACTATTTTTATTTTCCTTAATATTATTTTTGTATTTGTGTTTCTAGGGCTATTTCTTTTTTGCCACAGTTTCACCCAGGCGACCCCAATGAGCACTGGCATCCTTCAGTTACTTACTCAATGAGTCATTCCATAAATATGTTTACACCTGTAAAACCACAGTGAGGCCACTGAATTGTAACTGAAGGTACAATCTGCCCCATCTATGGCTTATTGCTGGAAGAGGGGCCAGAGGACACGTCCCCTCATTAGCATTGTCTAGGTATAAATGAGGACACAATCTGGCCCAGGTACAGAATGACTTGCTGCTGAGTGAAGGATGGGGATATGAGAAGACAGAGTCACTCACTGAATGAAATGGAAGATGAGAGACAAAAGGGGAGAGAGACTTAAGTTACACACCAATCCTTTAGAAAAAGATTCAGGATGGAGATAGAAGTTTGCTCCACTTCTTATTTTCATAAGAACTGATTTTCTCATCCCCACCAGTAACTTTGAACCCAATGGGAAGAGTACCAGTAAAATACTTTTCAGCATGGCTTAGTTAGTTACATTGTTGTCAGTAGCTGAGAAAGATTTAGAGCAGTGGTTGTCCTTGACCCCCTTCTGATGACAAAAATTACTGCACGACCCCAGGAGGGAGGATCAAAGCCCGAGCCCCACCACCCTATGCAGGGGCCAGGGCCAAAGCCAAAGCCCGAGGGCTTCAGCCTTAGGTGGGGGTCCTGTAACCTAAGCCCCGCCACCCAGGGCTGAAGCCCTCGGGCTTCTGTCCCAGACCCCAGCAAATCTAAATGCCAGTCCTGGCGACCCCATTAAAACAGGGTCATGACCCACTTTGGGGTCCCGACCCACAGTTTGAGAACCGCTGATTTAGAGCCCTGGTATAGCACTGCATTTAAGCACATGCATAACTTTAAGTATATGAGCACACCCATGGGACTACTCATGTGCTTAAAGATAAGCACATGCTTAAGTGCTTCGGTGGATCAGGATTGAGGTCCCTTATTAGGGCTTGAGCCAGTGCAGATGCCACAGTGGAATATTGGCAAACATGACGATGTTGGAGGTTCCATCCTTCAGATGAGATGTTCTGTCCATCTAGGATCCTACATGGCACCCAGTGCTGTACTATCTGAGCACCTCCATTTTAACTCTTCCTTGCCAGCAGCTAGGAAGAAACTATGTGATCAGGTTGTTGAGTTTTGTGTGCATGTGTGTAGGTGAGAATAACTTATTGCGGGAGCTAGATCAAAGACATGAAGTTTGCATGTAGTTCTGATTGTGTTGAGGCTAGTAGTCATGCTTGTTTTTCTGAAAATGCATCTGGCCGCTGCTGCATCTCCACTTGTTTGTCCACGGTTGTAAGGTTCCAGTGGAACAATACTGTTGTAGGAAATCATGGCTGCAGAGACAGATCAAGTCTCTCACATGGGATGGTCAATGCCCTGGAGGACTTTGGATATCAGGGCTGAGACCTTCACCTGACTTCTGTCCACTGAGGAGCCAGTGCAGAGAGCAGAGCACAAGAACGATGTGTTCACTGTGACCTGTGTTGCTAAGTGAAGAGGTTGCCACGCTTAGTACCAGCTGAAGCTTTTTCCAGAGTATGTGGCTTAGTTCTTAGATCTAATGAGCATCAATACTCGAGCTTGGAGGTCACAAATGAGTGGATCTCTGGGGTCAGACCTGTATCTGATAGGACAGGGTGCAATCTCTTGACCAGTCAGAGATGGAAATGTCTTTTTTGTTGCAGCAGCTCTTTGGGCATCCAATAGTACTGAGGGGTACCAAAGGAGTTGGAGTTTGTTGATCACTTTAAAAAGTGAGGTGCCCTCAATACAGAGACTTGCCATAGGAGAGAGAAGTTCTTTAAAGCTGTTCTCTCTTCTCATTAACATTACCTCAGGCTCACCTGCATTCAGCTCTAGCCAGTGGTTGATGATTTTGGCTACGCATTGAGAAAGCTGGGAGCTGCTGCTGTTTATATGCGATATAAGGGAAATGCAGAGCTGGGATTCATCCCTGCGAGCACTGCAGTCTGAGTCCTCCCACCGGCTCTCCCAATGGATGTGGAATAATATGGAGAAGAGAACAGCTCCTCGTGGGACTCTGCACACATAAGAACAATGGCTCATAACAACCCCTCCAGTTTGGGGTGAGAGGAAGGACTTGCATCATTTCAGGCCGTTTCTGTTCACTCTCACAGACTCTATGACGTGGAGACAGAAGTATTTCATGAGGCATGGTCTGAAATAGGTGCAGCAGAATACATGGAAGTACTTATTAAAATAGCTTATAAGGACTGAAGAAAACATTTTTACTGTAAAGAATAAATCGTTTTCCAGCAATCAAAAGATTAACACAAAGCAGCAGGTACAAAGATAACTTGAGCCCCTCATTAAAGAAATTCAGTTATTTAGTCAATTTTACTTATTTACGGACTAGAAGATTAATGAGTTCAAATACTAACTGAGACAGTAATTAGGTTTCAAAAACATACTATAACACAATCAATCATTGCTTGGGAGCGTAATGACATTAGGGTAGAGCCCTCTTTCAGCTGAAGTTATTAGCATGTGATTGGCAAAGACTGGACTTGAACAGAGAGTCTACCCCAGGGTCCTGTAATAAAATGAAAGAGGAATCTTAAATAAGGAGAAACTATGTCTTTGACCCTTTGTCCTTTGCCTGTAGATGTAGCGATACTGTACTCGGGATTTAGGGCTCTGTAACAGGACTTTGGGGAATGATGGCATTTCGAAAGACAGTTGGTATTTTACTTCAAACAAGACTTTACTTGAGACCTAATGTGACATAGGCTGTATATACATATGTCCTCTAATCTGGTCTTTGGGGCTATTAGCAGCTTCTTCTAGGACATTTCAGCTCTCTTCCTGAAGTCTTTTCAAATAACATCAACTGAAAGAAGGGATTTAAATGTTATAGAGGAAAAAGCCCCAAAAGAAAAGGGGGAAAATACCCTCTAAAGTTGAAGGAAAACTATAATCAATTTAAAAAACAATGTTTCCATTTGATCATCTTTTTAAAGCAATAATTTTGCCTGGGAATTGCAAATATCAGGCATATTCATCCACTATACCCATGTGTTTCTTGCAGAGTTGCTGCTGGGATGTGCTCTCATCTCAGTGCGCATGGGTAAACTCCCATTACTTTGAATGAAAGTTACATGCATGCTCCCAGGGATGATGGGGATTTTGAGATTAATCTTAAATTTAGGAGTGGGGGTTTTAAAGCACTCAACATTGGCCTAATCCTGCTCCCACTGAAGTCAATGGGACTTTTACCAATGACTTTAATGAGAGGAAAGTTTGGCCAATACTAAGCACTTTTGAAAATCCAAACCTAGGAGTTTAAAATTAGGCAATTAAAGAGAAGATTTTCAAAGAAGCCTAATAGAGTTTGTTACCCAGGTACTTTGAAAATCACAACCTAAGTTCTTATTTAGGCACCTGCATAAAAAGAGCCCTATTTTCAGAGGTGCTGAGCCCTCCCAGTCACCAGTAACTTCGATGCTCAACGTATTTTAAAATAAGGCCATTTCCACTTATATGCCTAAATATGGATTTATGTGCCTAACTTTAAAGCATCCAGGTTTGAAAATATCAACTTTAAAACTTTTTTCCATGCATTTCACACATGCTTTTCAAGCAAATATAAACTTACTTAAATAGTCTTTGCAACTAGGAAAAGACTGACATGAGAGCACATCTTAAAAAGTAAAGAATCACCACATCATCTAAAAGGAAAGAACTGCAGTTCCTTCCTCTTTTGGGCTCTGTGATATAGAACCACCAATTTTCCAACCTCGCAATTTTGTTCGTAGACTCCCTCCCCACACTGATCTAGCTGCTATTATATATTCATTAGGGTGTTCCTAGCTGTCACAATTCACTAATGAACAATTGAAATGGACGACAAGCAGGGTGTTCCACACAGGAGGTCTGGTCAGAAAATAAAGCTTATTTCCTGACCTCAGCCTCCTAACCTGGGTGAAGGTTGCAAAGGTTAATATGACTGAGCTCTGTAGCCATTGACTCTAGTGTTTACTGTTACATAGTTATTATGAATGCTTGTGATAGTCTATCAGAGCAATTCCTGCAGTCAATAAATCAAATATCAAAGAACCCTAATTCAAGACACATTATAAATAAACTCAGAAAGAAAACAACAAAAGTAGATTTCAAAACAAAAGTGTGACAACAACAGGCAACTTCAGTCAATTCAATCAATCCTGGTAACAGGGGCAGTCAATGCAATTACATTTTATAAAATCAATACATCCTCCTGCTATGAACACCAGGAAAGGAAGGAAATGCACCAACATCCCCTCTACCTCAGCATGTGACAATTACAGTATCACCAAATGCAGCTAAACAAGGACCAGAGCAAACATAAGATTTTGAATCTGTGGCATAGGAGCTAGTGGAACTTAATGCTATCTAGCCCTTGTGAGGTCCTCTGCACAGAGATGAATTTCACCCACAGACCTTACAGTTCAATTCTCCTCACAACTAAAACCACTTTTCCAAATTTACATCTAATGCTGCTAGTTGAATGTATGCATCGATTTTTAAGTAAATTTTGTTTTTACTGGATGGTTTGATCACAAACATGATACTTGATGTTTAAAATTCAAGTTGTGTTGCTCGGTTTTGATTGGCCAGGTAAGTCACATGGTATTTTGAAGTTCCCTGACTGGAGGAGTGCACAAACACTTCCACGTGTGACTCTGAAATTTGCCCAGGGTGAACATTCTTGCAGTCGCTCAAATATTTGCTAAAGAGACCTGAGCAAATCCATTTAAAGATTCAAGAGAAAATGCAGAGGAATTAGGGGGTTTGGTATTCACACAGATTCCTTTAAAACATTCTGGGCCCAGTCCCGCCCCACTGCATGCATGGAACTTCCATTCAGAGTTTCCACCGCATAGTGGCTGCAGGATCAGGCCCTACATATTGTAAACTCTCAAGTGGAGTTTTTATTTTTAGATGTAATTTGGCTCCCAGGCCCTGGCTGAAGACAATACCTTCCTGCTGGGGCCCTGGAGATGTTTTCAGCACAACAAGTAGAGTCCAAGTTTAACGCAAACGAAAAGGGATCCTTCCCAGCTGCCCTCCTCTATTAAGGAGCCAGCTGTAGATAGGTGAAAGAGACACAGCAGAGCATGACTACTGCTGGATGGGAGAGAACTTGTCAGTACTGAGGGAGTAGGGTGACCAGATGTCCTGATTTTATAGGGACAGTCCTGATATTTGGGGCTTTGTCTTATATAGGCATCTATTATCCACAACCCTCGTCCCAATATTCACACTTGCTGTCTGGTCACCCTCTGGGGGAGAGACATGAGTCTGGACTCAGGTAAGGCGGGAGCTGTAGGCGCCAGGTTTAGGCAACAGTGCCTCTGCAGAACAGAAGCTAGGAGAAAGAACTCCCCCTGCTGGCAGTGGCTGTAGGCTCTATTCCCCAACTGCCCTCAGAAAACTCATTCTCTTGGTACTGTGTGACTGAGTCAAAATGTAATCTGTCCAAACTGGGCTTTTCATTAGTTTCATATAAGGGTAAACAAATAATTGTAGGCAATGTATTCTCATGTGACAAGTGTATGCCCTACATACTGGCCAGTTCTTGTCTGTAAATATGGGAAAATATAGTGGTTTTATAAAATTAGCTGCAATATATTGTATTCTAATCCGTTGGAACACTGTACATGCATATCCAGTATGTAATTCACTCTTCATTTTACAGGTGCAAAAGAACTGCAAAGCTATAGGTAATTATTATAGTTACATGTTCTGTATGTGTGTTTGAGAGTCTGACTCTATTTTACAGAATAATATTTTCTTTTTCAGTGGGAAGAGCCCCATCTTTTTCCCACGGGGAAATTAAAGCTGCAATACATTTCCTGTTCCATGTCCCATGTAGCACTTTCTATCATCAGTGTTTACGTTTGTATAACTGAAGTCAATCAGCAAGACAGAGTATAGGGGAATCCCTGGTTTGATAGCTGGTTACATTTCATGTAGCATTTTACTCTCTAGTTCTAAAATTAGCTCCCAGCAACAGGAAATCTCTGAGATTCAATGGATCAGATAACACTGAGAGTCTAGCTCTGCTAACCTTGCTCATGTTGAGTTGTACATTGCTACACAAATAGTCCCACTGAAAGCAAGAAACCCTTCAGAGGGTCTTACAGATCATTCATAAAGCCACATGCTCCATCTCAGAGAGGGTAAAAAGATGACATAATTTATTGAGAAAGAAATGAAAGAAAACACTTATAAATATAAGAGAGAAGAAAACAAAGTTGGGGTAGATTTTTCCTGGTCACCACAAAAATGCAACAGGAATTCAGAAAATCATGCGAAGGTTTCGTTAAGGAAGCAGTTCAGCAGAAAGCTCCTCTCTTCCTTTAAATCTGGCACTGTTTAACGATGTTCACAGTGAGGAATAATATGTATGATTTAGAAAGAAAAGACTTTCAGTAAAAAAAAAGGTCAGCCTCAGACTCGGGAACAATGAGCTGTATAAGCCTGATCCTACAAATCAATGGGAATCTTTCAATTGGCTCCAGTGGGAGCTGGATCAGGCACTAAGAGCCTTCATCTACCACTGTGTCAATGGGAGTTGAGGGCACTTGGCATTCAGCACCATGGAGGATTAGGCCATTGGTCTGTAGTGTAGCTACATCCTGTCTGGGAACTGGTTTAGCCTTGTAAAACCAGATCACATAACCAAGGTAGTTAGAATGAAGTTGCTAATAATCAGGTCTTCTCAAACAAACAAAAAATAGTGAGTGCCCCAGTAACTCTGGAGCTATTTAGATATTTAACTCATGTTCACTGCACTTGGGGTCAGCTTTGTGGTCTCAGAAAGACTATCAAAATGATATTAGATGGGAGGTCTAGGCTGAGCCAAACTTCTTGTCAGCGCTTCATACTCCAAGGCATTCATATTTATAAAGGTCTGTTACTTAACGCTACACAGTCTAGCATAACAAACCCTAGAAGATTGCTGGGCTGGGGTCTTCATATTCAGGGTCTGAATGAACACCAGAGCTTAACTAAATTAGAAAGCATTTGTAGGGCATCTCTGTTCGAGCTGCTGCTTGATGTTTTATGTTTTAATATTTTAAGTAAAGTTTATTATGACAAGTCAGTGACAGTGCTTTTAGTAGGTCAATAAATCATAGGTCTATCATATCACCAGGTGACAGTTATGCAAAGCACAGGAGGTAATCGGATATTATTTCAACAAAATAGCAACCATAGCCACTCATGGCAAATACACTTCAGGCTGTTGATTTTTAATCAAAAAGATAAATAATTTTTTTGATTCGGGTTCTTTGCCAATGTTACGCGTTTGGCATTTCTAAACTGCTCATCGGAAAAAAGTTTGATTTATTCCATCTAAAATGCTACTCCTGATGCTTGCAGTGGAGTCTTTTCTATAATTACCTAATGTGGAGGGGGGGGGGGAGGAAGACACAAAACAGATGAAAAAGAAGATAAAAAAATTTCTGAGAGACTGAATTCAGTCTTGGCCTCTTTCCAACCATATGGGAATTGAAGGGATGCTAAAAAAATTCGGAGGCAGAACACATCAGGGTGAGGGTGAGAAGTTTCCCGAGTTAATACTGGTTTCAGAGTAGCAGCCGTGTTAGTCTGTATCCACAAAAAGAACAGGAGTACTTGTGGCACCTTGGAGACTAACAAATTTATTTGAGCATAAGCTTTCGTGGACTACAGCCCACTTCTTCGGATGATCCTATTTGAAAATATAACATATGAACTTTAAGTGTTAAAGGGAAGCTGCCAACTACTGAAGTTTTAGCTCCAAAATTTCCTCCCTTAAAAATATTAACCCAGTGTCAAATGTCTTCTAAACAGATCTGAAGAAGTGGGCTGTAGCCCATGAAAGCTTATGCTCAAATAAATTTGTTGGTCTCTAAGGTGCCACAAGTACTCCTGTTCTTTTTGCGAGTTAATACTGTCAGAGAAAAGCCCTTTATATATGAAACTTTTAAGCGCCTGTCAGATCTGGGTGTCTGGCTAATATACAGTTGAAAAAGCAACAATAACTTAAATAACAATAACTTTAAATTGTTTACACCTGATCAAATACATGTGAAAAGTCCCTCACTGGACCTTTATATGAGAAGGAGTTCGATATGCTCTAAAAACATTCATAGAAAACAATGAAACACCACTGTTCTGGTCCTATTCCATGACACGTTGCTTTGAAATGTCTGACATATGGCACTATGGACAGCTATTGATCTATGTCTGGTCTAGTTCCTTGACTCCAATGCTGCAGTGGAAAAGATATTGCATCATGGAAGAACAGACTCCTGGAAGGAACAAGGGAAGGGTTCATGTTGACACCAAGCATATAATTAAAATTAGACTGGAGGATCTAGTGTCATGTTTTTCCATACGTAATGGGCAAAACACCTGCTTTGATTCTGGGAGACTTATTTTCTAATTCAAGAAAGAATGAACAAATATAAGACTTGGTGAGAAATACAAAGCACTTAGACCCAGATCCTCAAAGGTATTTAGATGCCTAATTCCCACTGAAATCAATGAGTGTTAGGGACCTAAATACCTCTGAGGATCATGGCCTTAGGACCTGATCTCAACCCAACTGAAGTCAACTTCCATTAACTTTAATGGGTTTTGGATTAGGCCTATCATGTGTCACTCAATCTATGACAGCCATGTTGAGATGAGTCACAGCACAACCCGACTCTCCGTCAGAGAGGAAAGCACAAGCCTTGCATTTAACTGTGTTAGTAGACATCAAAGAGAGTCACACCAAGCCCCCTACATTTATACAGCTGCATACTCCAAACCCACAAACCAGATGTTAAACATTTGGAGACCAGTCTATCTGTCCACTTATATGGCCGTCATCACTGCAATATCTGAACTTCACATCATCAGTAGCAGAATTTATCCTCACTACCCTCCTATGAGGTAGGGAAGTATTAACACGATTTTACAACTGTGGCACCAGGTAGATTAAACGACTCACCCAGGTTCAAGTAGAAAACTAAAGGGCAACCTGGGAACTGAACCTAGGTCATTTGAAACATAGTCCAGTGCCCTAGCCACTAGACCAGTATTTCTCAATGACGGTCCGTGAACTGGTGCTGGTCCCTGAGATCTCCCTGACATTGCTTAGGAAGGCAGCAGGCCACTCCCTGGTATCAAAAAGGTTGAGAAACACCGTGCTAAACCATCCTTCCTGCCCTACAGAAGTGGTCCTCTTGAAGTCAATGGAACTATTTGTGAGAGGCCTTGCAGGATCAAACCCTTAGGGTCAAATATAAAAACCAGAAGATTCAGGGCTGTATTCTCCGAAATATCACTAGTGCTACATGTTGGGATAAACCAATGTCAGCAGTACAGGATCATCCTGTAAAGATGCAGCTGAAAAGTGACATGGAATTGATCATGCTAGGTTTGTGGCATATTGCAGGTGGGATCAGAACAGAAGGGGCCTGTGCAAATAGAAACTGTCGACACTGGAACAGAAAAGGTACAGTGTGAAACTAGACGATGATCTTTAACTACCGGATGGGGGAAATGTCAAGCACAATTGAGGAATCTATATTAAAGCCAGCAGAGGAAGCGGCTCCATTATTACTCAGAGGGAGTGCAGCTTAGTGACTGCACAGGAGACTTGGGTTTTATTTCTGGTTCTAGCTCTGACCTGTGCCTCTGTTTCCCCTCTATCCCTTACTAAGTCTTCTTTGTATCAATTATAAGATCTTCAGACTGTCTGTTCAAGGTGCCTGGTTATGCTTCTGCTGAAGTCAATGGTATTTAGTGATTGACTTCATTGGGTGAAGGGACAGCCCTAATATAGGATCTCTTTGTATTGTGGTTGTACCTACAGTTCCTGATCAGAGATCAGAGTCCCATTGTGCTGGGCACTATATACTCAGACAATAAAAAAGACAATTTCCTGCCTCCAAAAAAAAAAAAAAAAGCTTAGCTTGGTTTTAAGACACCAAAGAAGAAAGTCTGATCCCACAAACCCTCACTCCCATGGAAAAGTACTTTACAGGTGAGGAAGGATTTGTAGAAGCAGACCAAGAGATCTGGGGAACTTCAAAGCAATAGTAGCCATAATCTATTTAGGGTTACAATCAAGGACTCAGGAGGAAATTAAACCTGTAGAATTCCCATAGAGGAAACAACAGATGGATGAAGGTAAGTTTTGGGTGGAATAAAATGAGAAAGCGAAGAGGGAAGGAGTGGGGGATGCATTTGGAGACAAATGCCTGCTTGCTATCTAATAATAAATTCAGCAGTATAAAAAAAAAGGTCAGTGTGGATCAACAAGGAAGAGCAGGGTAAGGGTTAAAGGTAAGAAAGGAGCGTACATCAAGTATACAACATTAGCTGAGAAGGGGGATTGTAAAGATCACAGGGCAAAGTTAGTGTAGTGTAAGTTGGTGTAAAATATAAGAAAAGTAAAGATGGAGAATTAAAGGGAGCAAGATCGCACTTTAGGGTAAAATAAATAAGATATTTTAAAGTACATAAGGAAGGAGAGGTCAGTGAAGGACACAGCAGGGCTTCTTAAAGATGGCAAGGTTAATTTATTGATACAAGCAGCAAGGACATTGTTAAAGATAAAATATTATATGAATTATTTGCCTGTGTGTGCAAGACAGGAAGGGGGATAGATGCCAGAAAGAGACATAAATTTCCCCAAGGAAAAAGAAAAACACTTAAGGAAACCAAGATCATCATACCAGGACTAGTGATCAAGAAACTGGAATGTTGGAAGACTGACAGAACTCCATGGACAAATGGGTTGTATCCCAAAATCAAATAGAGTGGCAGAAGTCCAGGAAAGATACTTAGAATCTGACACTATGCTACCATATGGTTAAAGCTAAATTTAGGTTGTGGATGCCATCTAGCAAGCTGATATTTTTACTTCAACAGTCTTTTGTCAGTAAATTTTGCTGGCAATAAAAAGGACAGTAATTTCTGCTTCCTTCATGTTTA
The DNA here is from genome assembly GCF_013100865.1 of Trachemys scripta elegans. Lineage (NCBI taxonomy): Eukaryota > Metazoa > Chordata > Testudines > Emydidae > Trachemys > Trachemys scripta. The sequence goes on from NC_048300.1 coordinate 18,909,828, forward strand.
CACTGCTGTCTTCCTAGTAAATGGTTTTTGAATTCTATCACTTCTTCTTGAAATGAGGCCTAGTTAGCCAAGGCCCTGTACTTCCTTGTGCACTGAGATCGATGGGTGGGAGAGTATATTCTGGAGGAGTGGTGCAGTGCAGTGGAGTGGTGCCAGGGATCTGCACAATGCATCTCTCGGGGCAGTGCTGTTTTGCATTGATTGCAGTGCAGGCCTGTGCCTAAATGCCAATATATGAGCCTACAACAGAATAATGTTCTAAGAAACGGAGAGAATACAGAAGATCTACGACACCCAGAATAAATCACAGACTCAATGACCTTAGCTGAGCCATAAAAGTTAGAGAAACTAAGGCCCTGAGCCTGCAACCATGTACGCAGGTGTTTAGCTTTAAGCTTGTGAGTAGTTCCATTGACCTCAATGGAATTACAGGCAATCCTCTGACGTACGATACAATTGGTTTCTGAATATCGTGTCTTAAGTCAAAAATGTTGTAACTCAAATTTCCCATAGGAACAATGTTGGATCGAGGTCGTAAAGTTGAAACCGATGTCGTAAAGTTGAAACCCGACGACAATGTATAAACGTCGTAAGTGCCATTCGTTGTAACTCGAACATCGTAAAGTCGAGGACTGCCTGTACTCATGGGCACCAATTTGAGCACACATATTAGCAATTCTGTGAAGAAGTTAAGATAGACCTCAGTGTTTACCATATGCATGGAAATAGAGAACAGAGCTGAAGCAGAAGTAATGTTTGAGGGAGACAGTGTCAATGACATGCACTAAAGCAAAACAAGGGTCATGCCCCAAAGGAATTTATGCAGAATTTCCTTACACTGAAAGTAGATAGTACTTGAAACAAACCACTCTGAGTAACAATGGGGCAGTGGTATGAATAATTCTAAACTTAGTATCACAAGCATGTGAAGGGGTTAACTACGCAGGTTAAACACAGGTGCTACCAGGAAAGAAGGGAGCAGATTGAAAAGCATGATTAGGCAGGGTGCACAGCGCCAGCTCCTCAAAGGAGCTACACTGATTTACACCAGCTGAAGATCTGGGCCTTAAGTGCTTCCAATGGGTGATGAACACCCTCAACTCTCATGAAAGTTAATGGGAGTTGAAAGCCCTCAGCACTCCCAGAAGTACTCAATACCTTGTAGGATTCTGCTGTGAGGGTCTGATCCAAAGACCATTGAAATCAATGGGAGTCTTTTCACCGACACTAATGCACTTTGGAACTGGCCCTTGATAAGTATCGTCAGTCCAAACATTTATCCTTATGTACCTATGTGCATTGAGGAATTAGCTTTATTAACTCCACTACTTAGGCATCAGTTGAGCCATATAAGTAAAGAGGTTTAATCCCAACTGTGTTTGGATTTATGTGTTTGGGGTTTTTTTATTATTTTTATTTTGCAGCCAGCGGGGAAGGACCTGGGAGAGTTTAGATAATCTGCATGAATACTTGTGACCAGAGGCCAGGGTTTTTGTTCTGTGCAACTCTGGCGTACCTCTGCACAGTAATCACTCAGCTGCCCTTGCAAACGATAATGATGTGCCTAAAATAAATAGAGCTGCGGCTAAAAAATTTAGGACAAGACAGAAATAAGAGCAGAAGCTGTTCCTCTTTGGGAGATTTATAATTTATGTTCGTTCTGTGGCATGAGTTCAACTGCGACCTCTTCACTGGCAGCTGTCTCACACTGCTTTCTCCTTCCACCTGCCTCGTGAGCAAACAGCCACCGACTTTGTGAGCACGGATAAATCTGTCATACTGACTTCCACAATGAACTCTCTGGAGGAAGACTAAAGTAGTCCAGAGAATAAATCTAACCCTCAGAAACAGCAGCAAGGTTGTCCAAGTTTACAACATCTCCTTTTAACCCCTTTGGTATAAACCTTATTGACTATAATTATAACTGGCATTCTCTGACATACCGAAGCCTGGAGTCCTCTGCAGCATGATGAATGTCTGGCTCTGTACAAATCTGAGCGGGATGCTGGAAACATCAGGGACAGGCCAATGATGCAATAATAAACTCTCATCTGACGTGGCAGCAGCAAGCTTTAGAGCTTGCACAAGGACATCCAGGTGGCTGCAAGGTTTTACAAGCGAAAAACTATTTACTGAAGGATTAGGATCGCAAGGTCATAGCACTAGATTAGATTATTCATAGATTTTAAAGCCAAAAGGGACCATTAGCTCAGATGGTCCCTTAGTTTAACGGGTCCTTCCCAGCCCCCAGCTGCCCCAATGGGACATGGCAGATATTAAATTGACACTACACTTGATCTCAACCAAAAGGACACCATCCCTTTAATAAAATAACAGACAGGCTGTTGGGGTGCTCCAGTAAAGCCTCTGACACAAACCAAAAACCCTTTTATAAATGAGAGCCAACGAGATTGTGAAAATATCACAGGTATTTTTTAAAATAATAGGCTTTTCAATAATTTAAATGCCAATTTTGGGTCATGCTGTATACGAAGGTTCCAATTCTAACTAATTTATAAAGCGTTAATAAAGGGTGAATCTATTGTTATAGAGGCCAGCAGGTCAATAGATTTCCTATAATAATGGTTCTCAACCTACGGCCCAATCAGCACACAACTGCAGCCCATGTGACATCCTCAGGGCCATACAGGTAATACAGATATTGTGTGGATGCAGCCCACATGACACATAGACAGCTGCATATGCGGGCCACAATGGTAAATAGGTAGAACCATTGACCTATAACCAACTACAACACCTTCTACTTGTGTTTATAACTGTCTCTGACACATACCACTCATGTTGGTAACATGCCTATAATATCCATTAACCCTTTATAAAGCATTTATAAATGGAAACTTAATATAAAGTATGACCCCCAATGTTCTTGCCCAAGGAAGCATAATAGATGATGATATTACCAGGAATAATGTGAAGGCCACAAAACCCCCATGGACTTGCTCCAGTACATCTCATGGACCTTAGCTCTGTTTATTCCTCTTTATGCTAATGTAAAAAGCAACAGAGGGTCCTGTGGCACCTTTGAGACTAACAGAAGTACTGGGAGCATAAGCTTTTGTGGGTAAGAACCTCACTTCTTCAGATGCAACTTGCATCTGAAGAAGTGAGGTTCTTACCCACAAAAGCTTATGCTCCCAGTACTTCTGTTAGTCTCAAAGGTGCCACAGGACCCTCTGTTGCTTTTTACA